>NC_047027.1:26609718-26909718 GCF_902652985.1 Pecten maximus | reverse complement strand
TCACTGTCGGTCTATGTTACTAATCTATAATGCCGTCACTGTCGGTCTACGTTACTAATGTATTATGTCGCTGTCGGTCAACGTTACAAATGTATAATGATGTCACTGTTGGTCTACGTTACTATTGTATAATGATGTCACTTTCGGTCTATGTTACTAATGTATAATGATGTCACTGTCGGTCTACGTTACTAATATATGACGTCACTTTCAGTCTACGTTACTAATGTATGATGATGTCACTGTCGGTTTCAGTTACTAATGTATAATGATGTCACTGTCGGTCTATGTCACTTATGTATAATGATGTCACTGTCGGTCTACGTTACTAATATATGACATCACTGTCGGTCTATGCTACTAATATATGACGTCACTGTCGGTCTACATTACTAATGTATGACGTCACTGTCGGTAAACGTTACTAATGTATAATGATGTCACTGTCGGTCTACGTTACTAATGTATAATGATGTCACTGTCGGTCTAGGTTACTAATGTATGATGTCACTGTCGGTCTACGTTACTAATGTATAATAATGTCACTGTCGATCTAGGGTACTAATATATGACGTCACTGTCGGTCTAAGTTACTAATGTATAATGATGTCACTGTCGGACTGCGTTACTAATGTATAATGACGTCACTGTCGGTCTACGTTACTAATGTATAATGATGTCACTGTCGGTCTACGTTACTAATGTATAATGATGTCACTGTTGGTCTACATTACTAATGTATAATGATGTCACTGTCAGTCTGTGTTACTAATGTATGATGATGTCACTGTCGGTCTACGTTACTAATATATGACGTCACTTTCAGTCTACGTTACTAATGTATGATGATGTCACTGTCGGTTCCAGTTACTAATGTATAATGATGTCACTGTCGGTCTATGTTACTTATCTATAATGATGTCACTGTCGGTCTACGTTACTAATATATGACATCACTGTCGGTCTATGCTACTAATATATGACGTCACTGTCGGTCTACATTACTAATGTATGACGTCACTGTCGGTAAACGTTACTAATGTATAATGATGTCACTGTCGGTCTACGTTACTAATGTATAATGATGTCACTGTCGGTCTAGGTTACTAATGTATGATGTCACTGTCGGTCTACGTTACTAATGTATAATAATGTCACTGTCGTTCTAGGGTACTAATATATGACGTCACTGTCGGTCTAAGTTACTAATGTATAATGATGTCACTGTCGGTCTGCGTTACTAATGTATAATGACGTCACTGTCGGTCTACGTTACTAATGTATAATGATGTCACTGTCGGTCTACGTTACTAATGTATAATGATGTCTTTGTCGGTCTACGTTTCTAATGTATAATGGTGTCACTGTCGGTCTACGTTACTAATGTATGATGTCACTGTCGGTCTACGTTACTAATATATAACGTCACTATCGGTCTACGTTACTAATGTATAATGGTGTCACTGTCGGTCTATGTTACTAATGTATGAAGTCACTGTCGGCCTACGTTACTAATGTATAATGATGTCACTGTTGGTCTACATTACTAATGTATAATGATGTCACTGTCAGTCTGTGTTACTAATGTATGATGTTACTGTCGGTCTAAGTTATGAATGTATGATGTCACTGCCGGTCTAGGTTACTAATGTATGACGTCACTGTTGGTCTAAGTTACTAATGTATAATGATGTCACTGTGGGTCTATGTTACCAATGTATGATGTCCCTGTCAGTCTACGTTACTAATGTATGACGTCACTGTCGGTCTACGTTACTAATGTATGATGTCACTGCCGGTCTATGTTACTAATGTATATTGATGTCACTGTCGGCCTACGTTACTAATATATGACGTCACTATCGGTCTATGTTACTAATGTATAATGATGTTACTGTCGGTAAAAGTTACTAATCATAATGATGTTACTGTCGGTCTACGTTACTAATGTATAATGATGTCACTGTCGGTCTATGTTACTAATGTATAATGATGTTACTGTCGGTCTATGTTACTAATGTATAATATGATGTCACTGTCGGTCTATGTTACTAATGTATAATGATGTCACTGTCGGTCTATGTTACTAATGTATGATGTCACTGTCGGTCTAAGTTATCGGGCAGTTGCCAGGTACTGACCGTAGGCCGGTGGTTTTTCTCCACCTCAAAAACCAGGCACGTCCTTGAATGACCTTGGCTGTTAATAAGACGTTAACCAAATATACCAAACCAAATGACGGACTAATCAAATCACCCTTCGTCAGATGGTATAGATGGTGGTCACTGGTCAGTCATCTGTCGGTCTACTTTACTAATGTATGACGTCACTGTCGGTCTACGTTACTAATGTATGACGTCACTGTCGGTCTACGTTACTAATGTATAATGATGTCACTGTCGGTCTACGTTACTAATGTATGATGTCACTGTCGGTCTACGTTACTAATGTATGACGTCACTGTCGGTCTACGTTACTAATGTATAATGACGTCACTGTCTGTCTACGTTACTAATGTATAATGCCGTCACTGTCGGTCTACGTTACTAATGTATGATGTCACTGTCGGTCAACGTTACTAATGTATAATGATGTCACTTTCGGTCTATGTTACTAATGTATAATGATGTCACTGTCGGTCTACGTTACTAATATATGACGTCACTTTCAGTCTACGTTACTAATGTATGATGATGTCACTGTCGGTCCACGTTACTAATATATGATGTCATTATCGGTCTACGTTAGTAATGTAAAATGACGTCACTTTCGGTCTATGTTACTAATGTATAATGATGTCACTGTCGGTCTACGTTACTAATATATGACAACACTATCGGTCTACGTTACTAATGTATGATGTCACTGTCGGTCTACGTTACTAATGTATAATGACGTCACTGTCGGTCTACGTTACTAATGTATAATGATGTCACTGTCGGTCTATGTAACTAATGTATAATGATGTCACTATCGGTCTACGTTACTAATATATGACGTCACTGTCGGTCTAAGTTACTGATGTATAATGACGTCACTGTCGGTCTATGTTACTAATGTATAATGACGTCACTGTCGGTCTACGTTACTAATGTATGATGTCACTGTCGGTCTACGTTACTAATGTATGATGATGTCACTGTTGGTCTACGTTACTAATGTATAATGATGTCACTGTTGGTCTACGTTACTAATGTATAATGATGTCACTGTCGGTCTCTGTTACTAATGTATATTGATGTCACTGTCGGTCTATGTTACTAATGTATGACGTCACTATCGGTCTAAGTTACTAATGTATAATAATGTCACTGTCGGTCTATGTTACTAATGTATAATGACGTCACTGTCGGTCTATGTTACTAATGTATAATGACGTCACTGTCGGTCTACGTTACTAATGTATGATGTCACTGGCGGTCTACGTTATTAATGTATGATGATGTCACTGTTGGTCTGCGTTACTAATGTATAATGATGTCACTCTCGGTCTATGTTACTAATGTATAATGATGTCACTGTTGGTCTACGTTACTAATGTATAATGATGTCACTGTCGGTCTATTTTACTAACGTATATTGATGTCACTGTCGGTCTATGTTACAAATGTATAATGATGTCACTGTCGGTCTATGTTATTAATGTATAATGATGTCACTATCGGCCTACGTTACTAATGTATGATGTCACTGCCGGTCTATGTTACTAATGTATAATGATGTCACTGTCGGCCTACGTTACTAATATATGACGTCACTATCGGTCTATGTTACTAATGTATAATGATCTTACTGTCGGTCTAAGTTACTAATTATAATGATGTTACTGTCGGTCTATGATACTAATGTATAATATGATGTCACTGTCGGTCTACATTACTAATGTATAATGATGTCACTGTCGGTCTACGTTACTAATATATGACGTCACTATCGGTCTACGTTACTAATGTATAATGACATCACTGTCGGTCTATGTTAGTAATGTATAATGATGTCACTGTCGGTCTACCTTACTAATATATGACGTCACTATCGGTCTACGTTACTAATGTATGATGTCACTGTCGGTCTATGTTACAAATGTATAATGATGTCACTGTCGGTCTACGTTACTAATATATGACGTCACTATCGGTATATGTTACTTATGTATAATGATGTCACTGTCGGTCTACGTTACTAATGTATAATGATGTCACTGTAGGTCTATGTTACTAATGTATATTGATGTCACTGTTGGTCTATGTTACTAATGTATGATGTCACTGTCGATCTAAGTTACTAATGTATAATGACGTCACTGTCGGTCTATGTTACTAATGTATAATGACGTCACTGTCGGTCTACGTTACTAATGTATGAGGTCACTGTCGGTCTACGTTACTAATGTATAATGATGTCACTGTTGGTCTACGTTACTAATGTATAATGTTGTCACTGTTGGTCTACGTTACTAATGTATAATATGATGTCACTGTCGGTCTATGTTACTAATGTATAATGATGTCACTGTCGGTCTATGTTACTAATATATAATGACGTCACTGTCGGTCTACGTTACTAATGTATAATGATGTCACTGTTGGTCTACGTTACTAATGTATGATGTCACTGTCGGTCTATGTTACTAATGTATAATGACGTCACTGTCGGCCTACGTTACTAATGTATAATGATGTCACTGTCGGCCTACGTTACTAATGTATAATGATGTCACTGTTGGTCTACGTTACTAATGTATAATGATGTCACTGTCGGTCTATGTTACTAATGTATAATGATGTCACTGTTGGTCTACTTTACTAATGTATGATGTCACTGTCGGCCTAAGTTACTAATGTATAATGATGACACTGTCGGTCTATGTTACTAATGTATAATGACGTCACTGTCGGTCTACGTGACTAATGTATGATGTCACTGTTGGTATACGTTACTAATGTATGATGATGTCACAGTTGGTCTTCGTTACTAATGTATAAGATGATGTCACTGTCGGTCTACGTTACTAATGTATAATGATGTCACTGTCGGTCTACGTTACTAATATATGACGTCACTATCGGCCTACGTTACTAATGTATGATGTCACTGCCGGTCTATGTTACTAATGTATAATGATGTCACTGTCGGTCTACGTTACTAATATATGACGTCACTGTCGGTCTACGTTACAAATGTATGATGTCACTGTCGGTCTACGTTACTAATGTATAATGATGTCACTGTCGGTCTATGTTACTAATGTATGATGTCACTGTCGGTATACGTTACTAATGTATGATGATGTCACAGTTGGTCTTCGTTACTAATGTATAAGATGATGTCACTGTCGGTCTACGTTACTAATGTATAATGATGTCACTGTCGGTCTACGTTACTAATATATGACGTCACTATCGGCCTACGTTACTAATGTATGATGTCACTGCCGGTCTATGTTACTAATGTATAATGATGTCACTGTCGGTCTACGTTACTAATATATGATGTCACTGTCGGTCTACGTTACAAATGTATGATGTCACTGTCGGTCTACGTTACTAATGTATAATGATGTCACTGTCGGTCTATGTTACTAATGTATGATGTCACTGTCGGTCTAAGTTATTAATGTATGATGTCACTGACGGTCTAGGTTACTAATGTATGACGTCACTGTCGGTCTAATTTACTAATATATAATGATGTAACTGTCTGTTTATGTTACTAATGTATGACGTCACTGTCGGTCTAAGTTATTAACGTATGATGTCACTGTCGGTCTACGTTACTAATGTATGACGTCACTGTCGGTCTAAGTTATTAACGTATGATGTCACTGTCGGTCTAAGTTATTAACGTATGATGTCACTGTCGGTCTACGTTACTAATGTATAATGATGTCACTGTCGGTCTACGTTACTAATGTATGACGTCACTGTCGGTCTAAGTTATTAACGTATGATGTCACTGTCGGTCTACGTTACTAATGTATAATGATGTCACTGTCGGTCTATGTTACTAATGTATAATGATTTCACTGTCGGTCTACGTGACTAATGTATGTTGTCAGTGTCGGTCTACGTTACTAGTGTATGATGATGTCACTGTTGGTGTACGTTACTAATGTATAATGATGTCACTGTCGGTCTATGTTACTAATGTATAATGATGTAACTGTCTGTTGATGTTACTAATGTATGATGAAACTGTCAGTCTACGTTACTAATGTATGACGTCACTGTCGGTCTAAGTTATTAACGTATGATGTCACTGTCGGTCTACGTTACTAATGTATAATGACGTCACTGTCGGTCTACGTGACTAATGTATGTTGTCACTGTCGGTCTACGTTACTAGTGTATGATGATGTCACTGTTGGTGTACGTTACTAATGTATAATGATGCCACTGTCGGTCTACGTTACAAATGTATGATGTCAATGTCGGTCTCTGTTACTAATGTTTAATGATGTCACTGTCGGTCTATGTAACTAATGTATAATGATGTCACTATCGGTCTACGTTACTAATATATGACGTCACTGTCGGTCTAAGTTACTGATGTATAATGACGTCACTGTCGGTCTATGTAACGTATGTATAATGACGTCACTGTCGGTCTACGTTACTAATGTATGATGTCACTGTCGGTCTACGTTACTAATGTATGATGATGTCACTGTTGGTCTACGTTACTAATGTATAATGATGTCACTGTTGGTCTACGTTACTGATGTATAATGATGTCACTGTCGGTCTATGTTACTAATGTATAATGATGTCACTGTCGGTCTACGTTACTAATGTTTGTTGTCACTGTCGGTCTATGTTACTAATGTATAATGATGTCACTGTCAGTCTATGTTACTAATGTATAATGATGTCACTGTCGGTCTACGTTACTAATATATGACGTCACTATCGGCCTACGTTACTAATGTATGATGTCACTGGCGGTCTATGTTACTAATGTATAATGATGTCACTGTCGGTCTTTGTTACTAATGTATAATGACGTCACTGTCGGTCTACGTGACTAATGTATGATGTCACTGTCGGTCTACGTTACTAATGTATGATGATGTCAGTGTTGGTCTACGTTACTAATGTATAATATGATGTCACTGTCGGTCTACGTTACTAATGTATAATGATGTCACTCTCGGTCTACGTTACTAATATATGACGTTACTATCGGTCTACGTTACTAATGTATAATGACGTCACTGTCGGTCTACGTTACTAATGTATAATGATGTCACTGTAGGTTTACGTTACTAATATATGACGTCACTATCCGTCTACGTTACTAATGTATGATGTCACTGTCGGTCTACGTTACTAATGTATAATGACGTCCCCGTTGGTCTACGTTACTGATGTATACTGATGTCACTGTCGGTCAATGTAACTAATGTATAATGATGTCACTGTCGGTCTACGTTACTAATATATGACGTCACTATCGGCCTACGTTACTAATGTATGATGTCACTGCCGGTGTATGTTACTAATGTATAATGATGTCACTGTCGGTCTACGTTACTAATATGTGACGTCACTATCGGTCTACGTTACTAATGTATAATGATGTTACTGTCGGTCTAAGTTACTAATTATAATGATGTTACTGTCGGTCTATGATACTAATGTATAATGATGTCACTGTCGGTCTATGTTACTAATGTATAATGATGTCACTGTCGGTCTATGTTACTAATGTATAATGATGTCACTGTCGGTCTACGTTACTAATATATGACCTCACTATCGGCCTACGTTACTAATGTATGATGTCACTGGCGGTCTATGTTACTAATGTATAATGATGTCACTGTCGGTCTATGTTACTAATGTACAATGACGTCACTGTCGGTCTACGTGACTAATGTATGATGTCACTGTCGGTCTACGTTACTAATGTATGATGATGTCACTGTTGGTCTACGTTACTAATGTATAATATGATGTTACTGTCGGCCTACGTTACTAATGTATAATGATGTCACTGTCGGTCTACGTTACTAATATATGATGTCACTGTCGGTCTACGTTACTAATGTATAATGACGTCACTGTCGGTCTCCGTTACTAATGGATAATGATGTCACTGTCGGTCTACGTTACTAATATATGACGTCACTATCCGTCTACGTTACTAATGTATGATGTCACTGTCGGTCTAAGTTATAAATGTATAATGATGTTACTGTCGGTCTAAGTTACTAATTATAATAATGTCACTGTCGGTCTAGGTTACTAATGTATGATGTCACTGTCGGTCTAAGTTACTAATTATAATGATGTCACTGTTGGCCTACGTTACTAATATATAATGATGTCACTGTCGGTCTATGTTACTAATGTATAATGATGTCACCGTTGTGATTTTATACAGATATATCTAATAATCAAATACGACTGAATTAAATAAGTAAAACCCCAAAACGGCTTGTCATACATCTTTTTATATTTTTATAATGCTACGATTTATTGATTTGGAAAGATTTGTAATATGCCAGCTACGGGTAGCCTTGCAACAGTGTCTCTGATGTCAGTTGATATATATAGATGGCAGTTATATATAGATCTCTGTAAGAAGTACGGAAATTTCTAATGAACACATGGTCAGGTCCAAGAATCAGGTATCAAAAATAAATAAATAAACCACGCAACCATGGACGATAAGCACTTGTATTTGATAATTAAACTTATTATCACCCACTCTCTATAAATAGTAACCTATAAATAGATATGACCCTAACTATTTTAGATTCAACGATAATAGTTTATCTTTAAAATAAGGCATAACATGTTGTCGATTTCTCGATATTAGTTTACGAAATCGGACGTGAAACTTCAAAATTCTCTCGATTTGTTTACTCGGACAAGTTAACGTATCGGGGTCACCCACACTTTGACTCTATTGGACATAGCTTTAAATACGAAGTCCACGGGTAATACAAAACCCGGAATCCGTTTTTGGGTGGTTCCCGAATAAAAATCTGTTCAGTATCATTTGAGATATGGGTATTTATTATAACGAAAACAGTTGTAAATATTGACATTTTTATTCCATATGGGTTCATTCCGGCCACCACTTTCACTTCTAATTTTTGATACTGTTAAACATAACGTATAGCATTTTAAAGCTGATAAATCAACCCTTTTACTACTGGTGTCCGAACAAAATTCCATTCAGTAATAAAGGAGATATGTCCTAAAATATACAAAATATTATGAAAATCTCTTTCACGCCTGAGTGCATTCCGGGTTTTGTCCTCACCCTACTTTTCCTAACAAATTCTGACAAAGAAGCTACACTGTACATTTCCCAGGATAATACAATGTAGATGTAGGTCTATAACTAACCAAAACCGACCCATAATAGTAGGCCTTATACACACGACATTTGAATGTTCAAAATCGACCGTTTATCTAAATTTAACATTATTGTATAAGCTATCGGTCTATACAATACAATAATATCCAGTCACATTTGAACCCTCATCAAATAGGTCTTAATTGATGAAACTTACCTTAAACAAAGAGTTTCACTTTGACAGCTGACCAGACTACCCAAACACAGTTTAATTAATTTACTTCCTGTGACGTTTTAATTAAACAGCTATTACGGGTGTTTGAGGTTCCGACGAGGTTATACCCATATGATAACACCCAGATTAAATTCTATATTATTTTGGGTGGATTAGTGTAATGATCAGCTTTGCCCCGTATGTGCCCCATGCTAACACGGTATGTTTAAATGACACAGGTTTAGTCGGTACTTAAAGTTCTAATCACAATGGTTGTTCTGTTACCCTTCGGTTATTTGGTATACGTAGATATAATATTTGTCCTTTTTTCTTCCATGTACTTTTAATGTAAAAGTCAACGTCCCGCATTAAGAGTTACCTCGCTTGGTACTGCGACGTATGGTTTTTGTTCTCATTACTTTTACTTCGGTTTCGATTCTTGGAATTACCCATAATTCCAACCCATAATTCCAAGGTGGAAAAAAAACCAACATGTCAACACAGACGCACATGCTTCGTCAGAATCAATATAAGGAAAGGTCCCCCATAGTGTAAGTTCTTTCCCTTTCCCATACTGTATTCATTTGTGTTATGATTATATGTTATATCGATCCATGTTTGTAAAGTTTTAGAGGTGAAATGATGCTGATATTTTGATGTCATACGATTGAACTAGAATCATGCTATTTTTCGCAGAAAAGCACATGGTTTAAAAATGTTGTAATTTCATTGTTGACAACCCCTTTTTTGTACTTGGTTTACAGCATCTATAACAGTTTAATGTACTCAAGTTGATTTTTCGGGGACTGTTCTACTTGGCTCGAGATAGATAAATAGAATATTATCTGTCTATAGAATAATTTATAGTCGGGAAATGGTTTAATTTACAGTTAAGGTTAGGGTCACATGTTATGGTATCACCAAATGTATCAATATAAACTAAAACAACCTTATTTGCAGGCAGTTGGTTGTGGCAGGCACATTCATTGTAAGACTATTAAAATTTCTTCTTCTTGTTGTGATTTGTGAACACAGAATCCTCTATCTTATGATGTTCACTGTCGGTCTATTTCTCATACTAATGTTAGTAATGAGTTAATGAACTGGTCGGTCTAGTTACTAATAAGTCACTGTAATAATGTTGCACTGTCGTCTAAGTTAAGTTAATAACGTGCAGATAATTTAATAAGCAGCTTGTACAATTTACACTGTCGGTCTAAGTTACTAATTATAATGATGTCACTGTTGGCCTACGTTACTAATATATAATGATGTCACTGTCGGTCTATGTTACTAATGTATAATGATGTCACCGTTGTGATTTTATACAGATATATCTAATAATCAAATACGACTGAATTAAATAAGTAAAACCCCAAAACGGCTTGTCATACATCTTTTTATATTTTTATAATGCTACGATTTATTGATTTGGAAAGATTTGTAATATGCCAGCTACGGGTAGCCTTGCAACAGTGTCTCTGATGTCAGTTGATATATATAGATGGCAGTTATATATAGATCTCTGTAAGAAGTACGGAAATTTCTAATGAACACATGGTCAGGTCCAAGAATCAGGTATCAAAAATAAATAAATAAACCACGCAACCATGGACGATAAGCACTTGTATTTGATAATTAAACTTATTATCACCCACTCTCTATAAATAGTAACCTATAAATAGATATGACCTAACTATTTTAGATTCAACGATAATAGTTTATCTTTAAAATAAGGCATAACATGTTGTCGATTTCTCGATATTAGTTTACGAAATCGGACGTGAAACTTCAAAATTCTCTCGATTTTGTTTACTCGGACAAGTTAACGTATCGGGGTCACCACACTTTGACTCTATTGGACATAGCTTTAAATACGAAGTCCACGGGTAATACAAAACCCGGAATCCGTTTTTGGGTGGTTCCCGAATAAAAATCTGTTCAGTATCATTTGAGATATGGGTATTTATTATAACGAAAACAGTTGTAAATATTGACATTTTTATTCCATATGGGTTCATTCCGGCCACCACTTTCACTTCTAATTTTTGATACTGTTAAACATAACGTATAGCATTTTAAAGCTGATAAATCAACCCTTTTACTACTGGTGTCCGAACAAAATTCCATTCAGTAATAAAGGAGATATGTCCTAAAATATACAAAATATTATGAAAAATCTCTTCACGCCTGAGTGCATTCCGGGTTTTGTCCTCACCCTACTTTTCCTAACAAATTCTGACAAAGAAGCTACATGTACATTTCCCAGGATAATACAATGTAGATGTAGGTCTATAAACTAAACAAAACCGACCCATAATAGTAGGCCTTATACACACGACATTTGAAATGTTCAAAATGACGTTTATCTACATTTACATTATTGTATAAGCTATCGGTATATACAATACATATATCCAGTCACATTTGAACCATCATCAATAGGTCTTAATTGATGAAACTTACCTTAAACAAAGAGTTTCACTTTGACAGCTGACCAGACTACCCAAACACAGTTTAATTAATTTACTTCCTGTGACGTTTTAATTAAACAGCTATTACGGGTGTTTGAGGTTCCGACGGGTTATACCCATATGATAACACCCAGATTAAATTCTATATTATTTTGGGTGGATTAGTGTAATGATCAGCTTTGCCCCGTATGTGCCCCATGCTAAACACGGTTGTTAAAATGACACAGGTTTAGTCGGTAACTTAAAGTTCTAATCACAATGGTTGTTCTGTTACCCTTCGGTTATTGGTATACGTAGATTATAATATTTGTCCTTTTTTCTTCCATGTACTTTTAATGTAAAAAGTCAACGTCCGCATTAAGAGTTACCTCGCTTGGTACTGCGACGTATGGTTTTTGTTCTCATTACTTTTACTTTCGGTTTCGATTCTTGGAATTACCCATAATTCCAACCCATAATTCCAAGGTGGAAAAAAAAACCAACATGTCAACCAGACGCACATGCTTCGTCAGGAATCAATATAAGGAAAGGTCCCCCATAGTGTAAGTTCTTTCCCTTTCCCATACTGTATTCATTTGTGTTATGATTATA
The DNA here is from genome assembly GCF_902652985.1 of Pecten maximus. Taxonomy (NCBI): domain Eukaryota; kingdom Metazoa; phylum Mollusca; class Bivalvia; order Pectinida; family Pectinidae; genus Pecten; species Pecten maximus. The sequence goes on along the minus strand of NC_047027.1, from coordinate 26,897,130 downwards.
TGTATATCGATCCATGTTTGTAAAGTTTCTAGAGGTGAAATGATGCTGATATTTTGATGTCATACGATTGAACTAGAATCATGCTATTTTTCGCAGAAAGCACATGGTTTAAAAAATGTTGTAATTTCATTTGACAACCCTTTTTTGTACTTTGTTACACCTCTATAACAGTTAATGACTCCCAAGTTTATTTTTCGGGACTTTTCATACTTGGCTCGAGATAAATAGAAGTATTTCTAGTCATATAGAATAAATTTATAGTCTGTGAAATGGTATTAATTTACAGTCAGGTTAGGTCACATGTTATGTTTATCACAATGTATAAATATAAATAAAACAACCTATTTGTCAGGCATGTGTGGCCAGGCACATTTCATTGTAAGATATTAAAATTTCTTCTTCTTGTTGTGATTTGTGAAAACAGAATCTCTTTAGTCATTTTATTATTATGTCTTTGTTTACAGCAAACCATGTAATCAATTTTGCTATAATCCATTTCAATTTAAATCAGATTAGAATAAATTTGATAACATGCATATTGTAGATTAAACTCCTTATTAATTAACATGTTTTATAGACATATATAGGCAAGTCCTGAACTTGTATAGGCAATTTTTCCATGTATTGGCAATTTTTTGCATACTTGGCAATTTTGTTAATTGGTAATTTGTTGGCAATTGTATAGTTGACATTTCTTGGCAAATGTTGGCAATTTTAAGGAAAATGTTGGCAATTTAAGGTAATTTCTTGTGCTATAGGCAATAGTTGAGATCTATTAATTTCTCACTGTAGGTCTCTACCCTCAACCCAACTTGGAGGTTTGTGTTTGTGTGACATAAAATGGAAATTGAAATAAAGGAACAATTCGAAAAACAGAACTTAGGCTTTTTACTGTCCAGAACAGCACAATGGTTTCATTGTCAGAATGTTGCATTAATAATTTTTAAACGAACATTAATGTTCGGTTATTGCCATCAAGAACTGGACTGAGAAATATGACCATATTTGGTAGCCACATTCACCAATACGCCATCTACTGTCTGTTTCAATGAAATATGGCTGCCCCCATTGCCTTACGCTTCAAATAATTTACTTGCAAAAACATCTTCGTTTTATGTAGTAGTTTTACCGAAAATGTTGAAATGTATTCAGTAGATGTTTTCAAGATGCATACGATTTGAGAAATGCATAACGCTAGCGAAATGTGAAGACTAAATGAACCTGAACTTTACGAATAACTCCAGGTTAATATATTTATGTAAACAAATATTGCGCAGGCGCATTCGTCTCCGGATGTTTAGAAAGTTTTGCTCTTCCGTGTTCATTCCAAAACGCCTGACATTATAGCATCGGTCTGCAAATATGTCCGCGATTTACTTAAATGTGTATTATATATATTCTAGAATGTTACATCATTATCAACTAGATGAATATTTCTATAATTTAGAGAAAGAAATATATCAATAACGGCATACGAGACGATACATTGTATCATACTATAGGTTACGCAGTACAGTAGATCTACATGTTTGCGAGAAAGGTAGATACTAGGTGGCATTTGTGGTCAGGGTGACTGGTCATAGCGTTAACATTGTCATCGATTTCCATATTCGATTTTCCTTTGACGAAAACGACCAATAAATCAAATGCAAATGATAATATCTTGTTTGCCATGTGCACGGGATTGGTTGTTGTAGGCGATACTTACTGTTGTAAGGGAGGTAACTGCAAGATTACGGAAATCAAACGTTAAACCAATTTGATTGGTCGATTCTTCCATGACTTTGGCAGGGGGTTTACAATCGAAGTGACAGATAACTACGGCAATATATTCAGATGATATCAACAATAACACTTTTAGATACGTGTGGTCGGCAGTTGTCATGTTTAAAATGAACAATTATATAGCTTGTTTTTATTTCGGCAAAGTCGAGAATATTTACTGAAACGGACCACATGTGAAGCAGACTTGGAAATACCGAAACGAAGAAAAATGGGGCTCAATTATAATATAAATTGGCATTATTTTCAGGGAATTGACCCACATCTATGTTTTTCAATGCCTAATTGTATCATATGTAAAATATTAGAGGTTTACGAATTTTAAATTAATTTTTCATTTGCGAATCGCGGCCCGATTGTCGTTAGAGTTGAATTACCGAAATGGCCGATAGTGGACCCAAATCGATATTTTTACGAGAGAATGGACCCAATATAGGATCTATTAATCTTTGGTGTGTGTATAGAGACCATATGCATTTTTTTCCTTTACCTGGAAGTATTTTGAAAGAATTTGCAAAATACCGAATTCACGATCAAATTTTCGATTGTGACGAACTACTGAGACGGTGTTAAGTTCATGTTAAGTCAATCTGATTGAAATCAGCTGTTACATACATGTATGTACACATGGCTACGTTTACTATGCAATACGCCTACGTATTTTTTTTTCAAAGACGGAAAACGGAAATCCGGATTATCTAAAAACAAATGCAAAAAGACTTGTGATATTCACTTAATATAACATTCAGCCATTAATTGTTATTTGTAGTTTTATAACTTCTGAAATAGTGTGATCGATTCTCTATATAATATTGCTGTGGAACTTGTGTTATTTTTCAAACAAATTCATTTTGATAATTTTTTAATTTAGAACGTTCATCAAGTCATGTTCAAGACTTGAAATTCTCGCTACACCATACTTCAAACACAGTAATCAATGAATTGATAAATTGAAAATTGAAGTCAAGCAAATGAGTTAATATTTACCTAAATAATTTTTCAATATACAACACATGTTCAGATGACTATTTGTGCCATGCTGTTACAAGATTTCAGTTATAATTCTAAAATTGAATTAGTATGTAAATATATGTTATACTGTCAATATCCACAAAGCGAGTGTAGTCTACTGTACTCGGTCATGCCGTAGATAGCGGTACATATACGTACTGCTTACATCTCGTGCTTACTTGTGTGAACTATAAATCAATAACAAAAATGGTTCATATATTTCTATATATGACTTCACAAATTATACGGTGTCTGAAGATCTGAATGAAGTGAATAAACGATGTATTAAATTATTTTTATGAAATATTCAAGTCATAGATCATTCTTTTTTTAAAAGTACTGATTTCAGGTCCATTTTGGTAATTCAACTATAACGGCAATTAAAATACTTCTCGTTTTTTTGTTAAAGCTGGAAAACGGAAATCCGGATTATCTAAAAACAAATGCAAAAAGACTTGTGATAGTCACTTAATTTGATATTCAGCCGTTAATTATTATTTGTAGTTTTATAACTTTTGATATATTGTGATTGATTCTCTATATAATATTGCTGTGGAACTTGTGTTATTTTTCAAACAAATTCATTTTAATAATTCAATTTAAAATTTTCATCAAGTCATGATCAGGACTTGAAATTCTCACTACACCATACTTCAAACACGGAGTAATCAATGAATTGATAAACTGAAAATTTACCTTAAATAATTTTTCAATATACAACACATGTTCAGATGACTATTTGTGCCATGCTGTTACAAGATTTCAGTTACAATTCTAAAATTGAATTAGTATGTAAATATATGTTATCCTGTCAATATCCACAAAGCGAGTGTAGTTTACTGTACTCAAAGTCATGCCAGTAGATAGCGGTACATATACTTACTGCTTACATCTAGTGCTTACTTGTGTGAATAAATCAATAACAAAATGGTTCATATATTTCTATATATGACTTCACAAATTATGTGGTGTCTGAAGATCTGAATGAAGTGAATAAACGATGTATTACATTATTTTTATGAAATATTCAAGTCATAGATCATTCTCTTAAAAATATTGATTTCAAGTCCATTTTGGTAATTTTACTATGACGGCAATCAGGCCTAGAATGGCGAATAAGCCCCTAATATTTTACATATGATTAATTTTGACATTGGAGAACATAAAATTGTGTCCATTCTCTAAGCACTGGTAGAATGTACAGAATAGAGCTTCATAAATATATTCTCAAAATTACTAATTACCCCGGTAAATATAACATTTTACATAAACCTCCCATGACTGATGGTGAACTTAAATTTGCAAATCTCCTGTGTCATTCCAATTTTGATATGTGTAAATATATACACGTACTGTATATATATATGTATATATAGTTATAGATATGGAATGCTTCACAATTTGCATACAGTTATGGAATCTTATAACACCCCCAAAAATGTTCTCACCACATAAAGGTGTGATTTGTGCAATTACATTGCTGAATTGTGTGGTTCAGTATGATTGGATGATCAACATTGGAAAAGGACAATAAATAGGGAATGTGTCGTCCCAACGAATGGACTGTAATCTTTGTGATCAGGTTTGAAGTTGAAAATGAATCTTGAAGTTTTCTTTTCCTGTTTGCTGAATTATTCGATGAAGATAGTCTTTATCTGGTTGTTATTCTTTATCACATTGTTTACCATCCTGTAATTATACCAGAAGTTTATCTTCTCATATACAGATTTATTAACATCAAATGATTCCTGAACAAAAGGAGTCAAGTTTTTTTGTTTTGAAGTACCATAAATGCTTGAGTACAGTTTCAATAGGATACATTCCTAATTCGGGCCTTGATTAGCAGCTGTGGTTTTGGTTTTCAGTAATTCTTTATGTGTGTTTCATCATATTAAGTTGAAATACAACTATGTATGCCAAACTAACGATGGAACTAGCCTAAATTTAGTTCATATTAGAAGTTGGCATCAATAAGGTCACAGAGTCCTGGCTGTATTATAACTGATGATGCCTTCCCCAAAGAAAGAAAGACATATTTTATTTTCATCGATCCAAGATAGATCAACAAACTTCCAATTTCAATTAGGACCTTACAGAAACATGCATGTGTACAATCAAATCAGAACAGCTGCAAACATTTCAAATTATTTGCAATTAATTCCTAAACCGATATCAGTAAATTTATCAACTTAAAACTAAGAAGATTACTGATTTTGCATTAAACAATAATGTTCGTTTACAGTACTTCCAGTACTTTGATTATTTTTCATTAGCAGAAAGTGGTATGAAATCATTTTTAGCTCACCTGGTCCGAAGGACCAAGGTGAGCTTATGCCATACCGTTGCGTCCGTCGTCCGTCGTCCGTCCGTCGTCCGTCGTCCGTCCGTCCGTCAACAATTGACTTCTTCTTCATAACCACTTATCAGAATTTGACGAAATTTTGTCAGAAGCATCCCTATGGGGTGTGGACTCAAAATTGTACAAATGGTGGGGCTGACCCCCCAGGGGTCTGAGTGGCGGGGCCAAAAGGGGTCAATTTGGCTATATTAATATAAACGACTTCTTCTCTGAAACCAAGCAAAGGATATCACTCCTATTTGCCTGGTAGCATCACTATGGGGTGAGGATTCAAAATTGTACAAATGGTGGGGCTGACCCCCTGGGGGCCTGAGGGCGGGGCCAAAATGGGTCAATATACCTATATTTATATCAACGACTTCTTCTCTGAAACCAAGCAATGGATATTGCTCATATTTGCCTGGTAGCATCACTATGAGATGGGGATTCAAAATTGTACAAATGGTGAGGCTGACCCCACGGGGGCCTGAGGGGCGGGGCCAAATGTGGTCAATTGGGCTATATTGATATAAACGACTTCTCCTCTGAAACCGAGCAATGGATATTGCTCATATTTGCCTGGTAGCATCCGTATGGGGTGGGGATTCAAAATTGTACAAATGGTAAGGCTGACCCCACGGGGGGCCTGAGGGGCGGGGCCAAGAAGGGTCAATTTGGCTATATTGATATGAACAACTTCTCCTCTGAAATCAAGCAATAGATATTGCTCGTATTTGACTGTGAGCATCCCTTTGGGGCCAGGATTCAAAATTGTACAAATGGTGGGGCCGACCTACCTGGGGCCAGAGGGGCGGGGCCAAAAGGGGTCAATTTGGCTAAATTGATATAAACAACTTCTTCTCTGAAACTAAGCTATGGATATCGCTCATATTTGCCTGCTTCAACCCCCGGGGTAGGGATTCAAAACTGTATAAGTGACAGAGCTGACCCCCGGGGAGCTAAGAGGCGGGGCCAAAAGGGGTCATTTTGGCAGAATTGATATAAACAACTTCTTCTCTGAAACTAAGCAATGGATATATCACTCACATTTGTATGGTAGCATGGTCATGGGGTGGGGATTCAAAATTGTACAAATTTTGGGGTTGACCCCCCCCCCCCCCCCCCCCCCCCCCCCCCAGGGGACTTAGGGGTGGGGCCAAAAAGGGTCAATTTGGCTAAATTGATATGAACAACTTCTATGAAACAGCTCATATTTGACTGGTAGCATCATTTTGGTTAGGGATTCAAAATTTTATAACGGAAGGAACTGACCCCAGGGTGCAGAGGGCGGGGTCAAAAGGGGTCAATTGGTTTAAACAACTTCTTTTCTGAAACTAAGCAATGGATATCGCTCACATTTGTGTGGTAGCATCAGGGGTTGCGCCAAAAGTCAATTTCATTTCATGGATTAATGCATTTTTGGCATAAAAACCTCACGTACCCATATAAAATGCCTATGATATATTGACATAGCAATACCAGTGACAATATACTTAATCATCATTCTTGTTTCATATCTCATGAAATCCAGGTGAGCGATACAGGCCCTCTGGGCCTCTTGTTATTTTTCATTATCAGAATGTTAATTTTGTATGAAGTCATTTTCATTATCTTTCTTTTGTACTATCAGAATGTTATATGACGTCATTTTTTGTACTATCAGAATGTTATATGACGTCATTTTTTTCTCTCTCTCTCAGAATGTTACACGAGTAATAGTTATTCTCTATCAGAATTGTATGTGAAGTCATTGTTATTTCTCAACAGAATCACCTTTATAATTTCCCCAACCCATTCGAAAAGTACATGTATATATTTCTGATTTGAATGCTCTGCTATGTATTTGGCTCTTATAGAATGGTGAATGTCATGATGACATAAGATGTGATGATAAATTATTATTGAGGCTCGTGTGTGGATGGATTCTCTCAAGCTAGACTTGGTGATGATCATATACCCGAATGGGAAATAGAATAAATGATCTATACAGCTGTAGGAATTGATTTATTCTTTATTGTGGACCCATTTATTTATTTATTAAATTAATTAATTAATTAACTATTTTATTTATTTTATTTATTATTTTATTTATTTATCTCATGAAGATTGGCAGACAAGAAATATTTTGTGCGGTACATTCGGATTGATTTATACGCTTGTAAATGACCATGCAATTAAAATATCTGAAATGTCAGCTTATGAATTTACACAGGGACATTCCTTCGTACATCAGAAACATGCACAATTTCTGTTGATGAAATCTATGTCCAAACGATGATTATATGAGCGTTTCTGCCCACAAGTAATGAAATAAACACCGAAATGTACAGGAAAAACGCGTATCGTATACAAATACCGCATGACTGTGTGGTAATTAGTGATGCTTCGGGTCGATTAAAGAATTTTCAGGACCTAATACTCAAAGAACTTTAGTTTATCTTGAAAGTAAAGCTGCCGTATTAATGTAAATATTATAACTTTACTACTTGGAAAAATACGTCGGTTTAATTTTGATGACCAAAACTTTATTCAAACGAATTAAGGATTGTGTGCCCCTTGAAGTGGTCTTTAACTTTTTCCAATACCGCTTGAGCTCGTAGATGCAGCCAAACATATTTTAAGAAACCATGGTTGCTAAGAAATATTATCTATATCCGTTGCTATATCACACACCTATGAAATATATTTTCATGACTTAAATAGAATAATATTTACCTACTGGAACCAGGGGTGGGGTTTTGACAGCGAAAGATGGACCAAGATATCAAAGAGACATTGTATACATCCCAATAAGTCGAAGCTTAAATCAAAATTTGGTAAAATTGTGTTCCAAACTGTTTCCCATATTTACCATCTGCGATTTTTTATTTGTCGTGCGATTTTTTTTTTTTTTTTTTTAATTTTCAAATTCAAATTTCAGTTGGCAGTTCATAAGCTGGTGAACTCGCAACTGAATTGGTAGGGTTATATAGTGGCAGTGCCATACAATGGTAAATATTTCAACTTAACTGCTAGCCCTTCGTGTAGTTTTTAAGTCCGAATTTCCTCTGACCCTGTCGGAGAAAACTCGACAAAGTAGTTATAACATGGAGCGTACGTGGGACTAATAAAATCTTACATGGACCTGTTCCGTGACCAGAGATATATCTCTACCCGAGTGTAAGCGTTTTGATGGCTGGCACGACGATAATCATCGAGTAGCGTCATATAGCGCGTGTCAGCCGTCTGAAGTCCTGTCGGGCTGTGTGTTAACCGGCCCTTACAAGATTTTTAAAAGGTTGACAAAACATCAGAAACCATCGGATTATTGATAGCTGACATGATCCTAGTGACAAATCGTCTATTAGATAATATGCATTCCTGGATCGCAATGTACTTACGTGGATGCAAATTGTACACATATTACAGATATTCAACTCGTAATAACATGTGTGTTGGTCATTTTTGTATAAATCATTTTGAACAGCCAGAGTTACTTCCCTTTGTTTCGCTTCATAGTATATATATCACTTTATAAATAATATTATTATGAGCTTATGTATGTAAAAACTGCAATACATATTTAATCAAGAAATATCTCTAAAAAAGATAAACGGCATAGCTTAAATGCTGGTGTTTATAATATAAAACTGCCGGTGAAATAAATGAACGAACTAATGTTTTTCAGCACAGATAAAAAAAATGATATCAGTTTGAATCATTTGGTGATAATACCATGCGCATAGCCAAGTTATTTTGTATGTGTATGTAGAGAAATGAAAGAGGGGTGAATGAGTACCGTATTATGATATACAGTTAAGTGTTTGGACAATTTAAGTCCTTTTTTTAACGATGTCCGAATAGTTACGTTGTCCTGTTTTCTTGAAACGACGAGCCTTGTACAGCATTTAGAATGATAATTTGTGTTTATTTTACCTTATTTTGCACGCTTGGAACACGTTTACATAATGTCCGAATATGTGTTCAATAACCATACGTACATAACCATAGTCCATTGGGCAAAGCGATACCTTTCCTGTGGGAAGGGCTGTAAAAGAAAAAATTCAAGACCAAAAACCTGAGATCAACCTTCTATTTAAGTCGCGTTACAACTACCGTAACACGACGTTTTGGGATGATCATTGCGACAATGGGTGATGTTTTCATGACGGTATGTGTAGGTAAAATACATTTATATATAAAAATACAGTTGTAGTTATATAAAAGTTCCAGCAAAGTCGAATTGAATTTAATATAAATGAATCTTTCAACTGTACCGGCGGTCATAACATAGCACGACATGTGTTCTAAAGTTGGAATTACAACGATTATCATTATACTCAGATAGGGGTTGATTGACGAGGATTAATGTCCTTGTTCCGGTTATAGCCGGGCCTAGGACACTCTCTCAGATAGGGGTCAGAGTTCAGAAGCTTAACTACCAGGGCACTGGTATAATTTTCTTTTTGCCACTTATTCAGCTTGCATTCAATCTTAACTTTGTTCCGTTTTAACTGCATATCTGCATTTTGCATTTACCGCTACATTGACCAATCACATACTCCATCTTGACCAGTAACGCCACCTGTCGCGTTATTTCCGGGAACAAAAGATTATTATACGTGTAAAAGAATTAAATCTTAAAGCAGTTATATCTGTATATACATCAGTATATTGGTAGCATGTATATATTACAGGAAGTAGGCTCTCATACGGGCACTTCAACCTAGGGTATACCAAAGTTAGGGAGTAAAACCCTTTTTCATTGGATCAAGACAGGTACCTTTTTGTGTAGGAGTTGGGTTTCCCTGGGTTGGGGTATAAAAGGCAGTGTCCCTTACAGTTCGAGAGAGTCGAAGGCTTCCATGTAGCCGTGACTTCACCTCCCCTCCCTTAAAAGCCTCCATTCGGCTGCTCCCCTCCTCCCTGAGGCTACTCTATAGGGTGAGTATTAGGTCCCACCCTAGGCTAACAGTAGTGTATACACCTGTAGTGGCTGGGGCAAACGCAGTGATAAGGTATGCGTGGTGTGTGTAGGGGCTAGCGCTAGCTGCAGGTACCTAGCTAGACTGGCGAGGGAAGCTGGGGAGGTCATTAATCAAATCTATACATAGGCAGGCAGGGCTTGTTAGGGGACACTACACTGTATAATAGGTATATCTGGACTATACAAATTGCTGTAGCATGTTATATACAAATGTACCCAAATAAATATACATTATATATTTACATGGCCTTTTAGTCTGTCATTGATTCCGTATGTTATTATAAAAATAACCAATTAAGGTACCAACAGAACCCTGGATCCCCCGAACCTGGGTTGTGACAGTGTGCACACGTGTGGGGAAATCCCTTACGCGTGTGACGGAAACGACGTTCTTTTACACTGGTGCTATGTGACCAGGATTCAGGGAAATCTATTGGGTATTCGTTTCTTTGGTAAGTTTATTTTTCTAAGAGCATTTACCTCATTGTTTTTTTATTAACTTTGATTTTTGAATCATGACAGATAGATTAATTGGCCTTACGGGTCCCAGTTCGTTTGGAAGTTATGTTGATAAGCGCCCATTCACACTGGCAACAGCATTTCCCCTAACAAACACGACATCATCTGTTGTCACCACAATGTCAACTAGAACTACAATGTCCCAGGGTAGGGGTGATATTTGGCATTCTCACAGGAGAGTTCCCTTACAAGGTTTCGGGGAAAACTGTAACTTAAACCCCTTTGCTGAAACATTTGAGGTTAGGGACAACAGTTATCAAGCACTAGGAATAGGGGCCAGGCCTAAGTTGAGTAACCCTCTGTCAAATGAAGGTAATTTTAGAGAAATACCTACAAAGTCAGTTAATTTTGAGGCTGTGGAACATGGCAATCGGGGTACATTTGATAATGACCTACATATGCAGGATGTCTTTGGTGTAGTTGACACCCCGTTACAAGGACAGGAATCGGTAGGGTTTGAGTGGGGTCCTATCATGCCGAGCGCTATCCAGACTAGTACACCAAAGGTTGTAGATAACCCGATAGGAAATGGCAATACCGGAAAGGTAGATGAATTTCATAAACTTCCGGATAGGCTTCCGTCAGTAGGAAATGTAACGCAGCCATTCTCTCGACATAGGAAACAAAAAGACCCTCAGACCTATGATGGGTCGACAGACTTCAATGATTACATCATACATTTTGAGCAGGTTTCTAACTGGAACCATTGGGGTAACTATGAGAAAGCCCAGCAGCTAGCCATGAGTCTTAGAGGGGCGGCACAGAAAATTCTAGCTGACCTGACCATGTCCCAGTTAGGCAATTACGCGCAAATTAAGGATATTTTAGCGGAAAGGTTCGCGCCTCCCGGGAGAGAAAATGCCTATAGGTGTCAGCTGAAAAACAGATCTTACAAAGAGAAAGAAAGCATAAACTCATATGGATTAGAATTGAGACGGCTTGCTGCGCTGTCATTTCCGGATATGTCTCCGAAGGCTCGCGAAGTAAACATCATAGATCAGTTCATCCATGGGCTCCGAAGCCACGAAATGAAAAAGCATGTTCAGTTCAAACATCCAACTACTCTTGAGGCAGCTATAACGCTGGCTATTGAATTCGAGGCTTTTGAAAACGAACAGGCTTTGACCATCAAAAAGCCAAAAGCGTACGTTGACTCGATTGAACAAGCACCGGTTTTAGGTGTAAAACACGAGGCAAATAACATGCAAGATTTAGCTCAGTTGCTTTTGGACGGATTAAAGGACATCAAGGAAGAATTTCAGAAAGCAAATAGAGGCAGAAATTCCTCTGGCTTTAACCGACAAGGTCGTGGCCGTGGAAATGATAGGAATCGCGGGAACAGGCCTATGAATGGGACTTGTTTCAACTGTGGTGAGTCGGGACATTATGCGAGGGAGTGTCCAAATCCGAGACGGATAGAAAATAGACAAGAAGCGACCGAACAAAAAAACTAGAAGTGGTTGGACTCGTGCCCGAAAGTTCAACCACGCCTGACGCTTGTTTATTAGATAATTTTGATGTAGTGTCTAAAGGGCTTACCGAGATCAGGCTTAATTCAATTAAGGTCGGTTGTTTATTCCTTGATGCAATGATAGGGGATAGGAGTTGTAGATACTTAGTTGATTCTGGGTCAGTGGTCACAATCGTTACGGATGATTTTTACTTCTCACTTCCGGAAAGCCAAAGGCCAGAACTAAAGAGTAGCAACATCCTACTGTATTCTGCGTCTGGTGATACTCTGAAGGTGGCGGGGAAGGCTAGGTTTAGTTTTAAGGTGGGCAAAGTGGTATATAAGCATGAGGCTATAGTGGCGCACCTAGACCAGTTGTCGGGGATTATAGGGGTAGATTTCCTCTCTGAGCATGGTGGAGTTTTGGACTTCGTGGATAATGCTCTAAAGTTAGAAGGACAACGGGTAAACCTGGCGGTGGATGGGTACAATGAGTGTGCCCACGTGAGACTTAGCGAGGCAGTCTCTATTCCAGCTAGTTCAGAGGTTCACATTCGTGGATATTTAGATAGGCCTGTGGCCACCCCCGAGGGATTGGTGGAACCCAGTAAGTTTCTAGCGAATCAAGGATTGAGTATGGCAAGGACATTGGTTGCAACAGAAGGCAAAGAGACATGTTTCTCTGTCCTTAATCTTGGTAGGCAGGACATTAGGTTACACCAGAATACTGTTATTGGGGAATTCCAAGGAGTTGTCAAGGTATGTGAGGTGAGCGATAGTTGTAGTGAGCACTCAGAGTTACCTCCTCATTTGGTTCCATTAATTGATAAGCTTTCCCCAGAGTTGTCAGGAGTTGAGAAACAAGATGTCACCGAGTTAGTTATTGAGTTTCAGGATATCTTTTTAAGTCCACATGGAGGGTTTGGACAGACAGATTTGATAGAACATACCATAGACACATGTGATCAGGCGCCAATAAAAATTCCTGCCAGGCGTGTTTCGCCAGCACAGAAGGAAATCGTGGAGTCTGAACTAGACAAGACGTTGAAAGATGATATCATTCAGCCCAGTTCTTCCCCCTGGTCAGCCCCTGTTGTATTGTGTACCAAGAAAGATGGTAGTGTTAGGTTTTGTATTGACTATCGGCGGCTTAATGCGGCGACGAAAAAGGACGCCTTTCCTTTGCCGAAAATAGATGACGCATTAGACGCAATGGGAGGGTCACGTTGGTTCTCTACTTTAGATCTTGCTAGTGGATATTGGCAATGTAAAATGGACCCAAGACACAAAGAAAAGACGGCTTTTAGCACACATAAAGGTCTCTTCGAGTTCAATGTCCTTCCCTTTGGGCTTTGTAATGCCCCCGCGACATTCTCACGCTTAATGCAGTTAGTTTTAGGCGGTCTAAACTGGACAAAGTGTTTGTGTTATTTGGATGATGTCGTTGTGTTTGGACACACATTTGAGGTAGCTCTCAAGAATCTCAGAGAAGTTTTTGATTGTCTAAGGAAGGCTAATCTAAAATTAAAAACGAAGAAATGTAACCTATTTCAGACAGCAGTATCCTATTTGGGTCATGTCGTATCCGGCGAGGGAATAAGCTGTGATCCTGAAAAGGTCCGCGCTGTAAGCGATTGGCATGTACCGCAAAACGTGTCCGAAATTAGAAGCTTTCTAGGGATCACCGGGTACTACCGAAAGTTCATAAATCACTTCTCTGACATTTCTTCACCGCTGACACGTCTTACGCGCAAAAACCAACGTTTTCTCTGGGATGACAACTGTCAAAAGTCGTTTGAGACCCTTAAGAGTGCGCTGACGTCCGCTCCCATCCTGAGCTACCCGACGTCCCAAGATAAGTTCATTTTAGATACAGACGCATCTAATACCGCTGTCGGTGGGGTTTTGAGCCAAATACAAAATGGAGAGGAGAAGGTGATCGCCTATGCGAGTAAGACTTTAAATCGAGCACAACAGAACTACTGTACCACGCACAGAGAGTTGTTTGCAGTAGTGTGCTTTGTTAAGGAGTTTAAACACTACCTTTGGGGGAGACCATTCCTCCTCAGAACCGACCACGCGTCGCTAGTCTGGCTCAAGAACTTTAAAAGCGCTGAGGGTATACTAGCCCGCTGGCTGGCCGTAATCGACCTGTATGACCTAGAAGTCCAGCACCGACCTGGGCACAAACATGGCAATGCTGACGGGCTATCTCGTAAACCTTGTAGTAAATGTAAGAAGCTAGGGTGTCCCACTTGTAGTGATAGTGAGGGTGTAGATGAGTGTGTGTCTGACCCCTCCAAAGGCCATGTTGATCAGCCTGTCGGGATTCAGATGGTCACTACTAGGGCCAAGAAGGATAACTCTAAGGTAAAAAGAGACAAAATACAGTGGGATGATAAGTCAGATACCAGGGACGATATATCTGATACAGAGGGTGACAAACTAGAGTTAGGAGCTTGGTTAGAAAGCTGGGGTCCAGAAAAATTAAAACAATGGCAACAGGAGGATCACAGTATAGGAAAGTTTTTGGCACTCAAAGAACGACATCGCAGAAAGCCCCCTAAAACCGAAGTAGAATTATTTCCCCCAGACGCCCGGAAACTATATCACATGTGGGTGGTATTAGACTTTGACCAAAATGGGGTACTTTGCCGTATAGATTCAGTGGATATCTCTGGGAATAGTATCTACAAGGTGGTTGCCCCCTTTTGTATTAGAGATGAAATATTACACCACCTCCATAACTCAGTAACCTCAGGGCACCTTGGACGAGATAGGACGATAGAGTTGGTGCAAAGGCGCTTTTATTGGCCTGGTCTTACCGACGATGTCAAAAACTGGTGTAGGGAATGCGAGTCGTGTGCCAAACGTAAACCTGGTCCTATAAAACACAAAGCTCCCCTTTGTCCCTCAGTACCGACTAGTGCCCCTATGGAAAGATTAGCAGTAGATATCCTGGGAGGTCTTCACACAACTAGCAATGGGAACAATTACATTATGGTAGTGGGAGATTATTTCTCAAAATGGGTAGAGGCTTTCCCTTTGGTTGACCACACTGCTCTAACCGTTGCCGATAAGCTCGTAACGGAAATATTTACCAGGTTTGGGATGCCCAGGTTCATACATTCTGACCAGGGAAGGGAATTTGAGAGTGAACTTTTTAGCGCTATTTGTGGAAAGATGGGTATTCACAAGACTCGAACCTCTACCTATAGGCCTCAGTCTGACGGGTTAGTGGAACGACTAAATAGGACGTTAATTCAGATGCTGTCGTCATTTGTTAATGATAATAAGGATGACTGGGATGACTACCTTCCTTTTGTACTTATGGCCTATAGACTAATAGACATAGCACTACGGCCTGTAGCCCAAATTTAGTTATGTTGGGTAGGGAAACATGTTGCCCCTTAGACCTGATGGTTGGGTTACCGCCCATATCCAAGGAGGATAGATGTCAAGTGGAGTATGTAGCATGGGTCCAAAGTGCTATGAGAACGGCATTTGAGTTTGTTCACAAGAACTTAGGCGAGGCAGCGAGTCGACAGAAGATGTACTACGACAGGTCATGCAAAGAAACCAGTTTTTCTGTGAATGACTTCGTCTGGAGATGGTACCCCCCAGCCATGGCTAACAAGTTAGGACAAGGATGGACCGGACCATATAAAGTAACAAAGAAAGTTACCGACATTAACTACCAAATACAGCGAGCTCCCGCTTCAAAGCCAATTATCGTACATGTAGACCATTTAAAACCTTATATGGGAAGGAATACTCCCTCAGAGTGGGCTGAAATGGTCGACGAGACATCCAATAGTTTAGGTGAGGATGAGTTTGAGACAGATGAAGAGTCCTGTGACCACAATGAAACATCAGAACTAGGCGATGTGGTATTTGAACCAGAAGGGAAAATAGCAAGACAAACTCGGTCAGGCCGGACCATTAAACCTCCAACCATTTACTCGCCATAGTTACAGTATCAAAGTACTTCGATTGAACTGACCGATGTGTATATTTGTTCACAGACAGCATGGAGTTTAGAGTGAATGAGGAGGAGGTAGCCTGTGTGGACGACGACCTGAGGCACTGAACACCCGGAATGGCATGTCCCGTGCCTAGTTGTGAGCAGCAGTTTACTCATTATTCCAGCATGAGAAGGCACTGGGGGAGGACTCACAAAAGGGAGGTTATTAAGTTTCCCTGTCCAAAGTGCAGTTTTCAACACCCCAATAGGGGTCAGGTGAAACGGCACCTGGTTCGTGTTCACCATGACAATACAACAGCCATTGGAGCAGGTGAGAGTAATGCCAACCATCGATATGTCTCCCCGGAACATTACAAACTCCCGCTCAAGATGGTATCGGATGAAAGGGATGAGGAAAGAAGAAAGGCTGCTGAGGAGAGAAGACGCGGGCCTCCTCAGTTAACACAGGTTTCGCGAGTTAATGTTATTGTCGCACGGGACCAGGAGGTCATTATTGATGAGCAAGGACATGGTGCAATCCAGGACGATCCAGTGTGGCACCCCCGTTCTAAGGAGTCGCATCCCTATAATGTATATGAGGACTTCGACTTTGATGTGTTTTCTGCCATGTAATGTACATGTGTGAACGATTATAGACCTACATATTTTACGGAACGCCATTCCCATTTTTAAGTATGTTATTCCGTTTTGATGGGAAGATTATCGCAAACCGCAGTGCAGCATACATGAAGTAGAAGTTGTTGACATTTATAATAGTTCTATTTTGATACATTTATAGTTTTATGTTCGTTGATACGAGAATCTCGGAACAACAGTATGGACAGATTACTTTACTTCATAATGATTCCTGTTAAGTATGAGATTTCTTTGTTTTCTAGTCTTTAGAGTATTCCATATTATTGATGATATTTACTCATTTACACATTAGTCCCTCCATTTTTATATTGTTGGTAAATTTTATAGATGTTATTGTGTTTGTGTAATTTGCAGGTTTTTGCTTGTGAAAATGTATGGGGCCATTGCATTGGCAAATGTTTCCAACGGATAACATTTGTTTTAAGGGGGGAGGAGTGTAAAAGAATTAAATCTTAAAGCAGTTATATCTGTATATACATCAGTATATTGGTAGCATGTATATATTACAGGAAGTAGGCTCTCATACGGGCACTTCAATCTAGGGTATACCAAAGTTAGGGAGTAAAACCCTTTTTCATTGGATCAAGACAGGTACCTTTTTGTGTAGGAGTTGGGTTTCCCTGGGTTGGGGTATAAAAGGCAGTGTCCCTTACAGTTCGAGAGAGTCGAAGGCTTCCATGTAGCCGTGACTTCACCTCCCCTCCCTTAAAAGCCTCCATTCGGCTGCTCCCCTCCTCCCTGAGGCTACTCTATAGGGTGAGTATTAGGTCCCACCCTAGGCTAACAGTAGTGTATACACCTGTAGTGGCTGGGGCAAACGCAGTGATAAGGTATGCGTGGTGTGTGTAGGGGCTAGCGCTAGCTGCAGGTACCTAGCTAGACTGGCGAGGGAAGCTGGGGAGGTCATTAATCAAATCTATACATAGGCAGGCAGGGCTTGTTAGGGGACACTACACTGTATAATAGGTATATCTGGACTATACAAATTGCTGTAGCATGTTATATACAAATGTACCCAAATAAATATACATTATATATTTACATGGCCTTTTAGTCTGTCATTGATTCCGTATGTTATTATAAAAATAACCAATTAAGGTACCAACAGAACCCTGGATCCCCCGAACCTGGGTTGTGACAGTGTGCACACGTGTGGGGAAATCCCTTACGCGTGTGACGGAAACGACGTTCTTTTACATACGGTTATGCCGAAAACTATACCATTTTAACCTCAAGTACCCGTGTAGCCCGAGTTTTCTCTGGCCCTGTCACCATGTCTGGTGTAGGGCCAGAGCGCACTACTATATGAAAACGTGGAATTATCCGACACCGTTTGGTGTCGCTAAGAATCTGGTGTAAATACAATAAAATCGGGAGTGACATAACACCTACCATACATATATGGATAAATGAGATATTTATTTACCCCAGAACACCCATTTAGTCCCAACTAGGTGTTTTATTCCGTCTGTATAGACCCTCGCTTTATGCTAGTCAAAATTTCGTACTGTTGACCCGCCATTTTGTAAGTGACAGTACGACTAACCACCCGAATCGGAACGCAATGGTCCGAAAAGACCACATATGATTTATTGTGTTTTTCTTCTTGCATAGTTTAAATTTAGATAACTAAGCTTATTATTCCCCAAAACCTGTTATATTAAATTCAAAAATTCATTATTTATAAATTATAAGGGGTAAAATATATACAAATAAATGTTGTATTTTTTCGTTTTCGCTCCATCGCGTACTGATTAGGGTAATTAGGCCGACCGCGACCTACATAGTTAGCAATATGGCATCGAGTCAAGTATGAAATTTTGACTAGAGTAAAGCGAGGGTCTATACGGACGGAATAAAACACCTAGATGGGACTAAATGGGTGTTCTGGGGTAAATAAATATCTCATTTATCCATATATGTAAGGTAGGTGTTATGTCACTCCCGATTTTATTGTATTTACACCAGATTCTTAGCGACACCAAACGGTGTCGGATAATTCCACGTTTTCATATAGTAGTGCGCTCTGGCCCTACACCAGACATGGTGACAGGGCCAGAGAAAACTCGGGCTAGTACCCGTGGTTACACGTTTTAAAGTTTTTTTTCAGTTTAAAATTATTTGTTTCTTGATTTATGTTCAAGTACAGTAGAGCATCGATATTAAGCACTTATTTCATATAGATCTAGATCTAGTATTGATCAATATAATATAAATATTGGCAATGTATATTGATTTAATGCAGTTCAGTTATATGTACATCCTGTGATTTTTACCGTCTGTCGAGTGTATCTCTACCGGGCGTTGCCTGTCGGTATTCCGCACTCGCGATTTGGCTGTATTTATTATCACCCCACATACTGTGACGTAGTGCGCATACCAAGGACGCTACTTCGTGTTGTGGCCTGTGGATGTAACGCAGGACTTCAAGGTATCGACGATATATGTAAGTTTTGTTATTTATTTTACAGGGAATACGACTCTCATTGATCAACACATGAATAATGTACACATGGATAAAGTATCAAAAATGAGGAGTCCTTCTGTAGAATAATTTTGTCATTAAACTTAAAGGTGTCCCGGAATGATGTGAACAGTTCTACATGTAGTAGCCCGAGTTTCCTCTGGCTCTGACAGTATATGTAGTATCAAGCACAGATCACAGGCGTTTGAAGTTCTGACTGTAAACTGAGATATAGATTCTAATACCATATAAAAATAAGGGTATTTACTATAAAAAAAGAAATACCCTTATTTTTTATATGGTATATCACAATTTACAGTCAGAACTTCAAGGGTCAGATTAAACTTGCGCTACATATGTAGCCTGTATTGTACAATGACTTTTGGAAATTGGAATGTATTCTGTTGATGACAAGGGTAGATGGCATACACATACACGTACTTAGCCCAAGTTCCATCTGGCCCGACACCATACGTCAAGACATGATGTCAGGGCCAGGGGAAACTCGGGCTAACATGTATAGTACTGTATTGTAGGAATTATCACATTATCTTAATAAGTATGTTTATGATAAGTAGTGGTGAATTTTGGGGTTGAAATTATTTCACATGAATATTGTCTCTCAAGTTGATATGTTGAGTGCTCTATAAATAACTGAATTTATTTTTCAGAAGATACACTGCGAGTGATTAAAAAGACATAGAAGACTCAGTTTTTGTCGAAATGGACACCGATGGGAAGGCAGACAGTGATTCTATGATGCACCAGGCTCAGCATATATGGTCAATGCTGGATGACATGGCCAACTCCGACCCCAAGGCTTACAAAAACTTCATAGACAAACATATTAAGGAGGGCCAAGAGTTTATGTCACCGCCCACACCACATATGTGTGTTCAGACCATGATGGTGAGTCATGGGTGGTATTTCCAAACTAACCAGTCAATATATGAATGTGAAATATTTGATAAAAAATGTCATAATTTTCGGTCAGTGTTGAATTGGGTTGACTTGTTTGATGTTAGTATGAGTTTCCTCTGGCATTAACACCATGACATGGTGTAAGGACCAGAGGAAACTCAGACTAGTTTGACTTTGATGTATGTGATATCACATTCACGCTTAAGATAGATCATCTAATTATTGGTACAGTTATGGGGACTAAAATAATTTTGCATGGGCCTGTACTGTAGACAGGGGTATCTCAACCCGAGTGTAGGAGTTTGGCCAGTCAGCACTCAACTTGACGAGCACTAGCCAGCCAAATTCTGACACGAGGGTTGAAATATCCTTGTCCACGGAACAGGCCATGTTTGATTATATTTATGATGCACTTATTATTAAAACAAGTAACAAAATCTAAATGTATCCCATCCATAGCAACAATTTTATCACATTGTGAAGTATGTGAGAACAGCCCTTTAAAATAATTTAGAATTTTCTCAAAATTAGTTTTGAAAAATTATGAAACAATACTAGTCTAGATTTACAATTTAAAAAAAAATGAAAAGAAAAAAAGTTGAAAGAAAAAAAAAAGTTTGTGAAGAAAAATGTCAAAAAGAAAAAAATAGATTTTCATATGATAAACCATATTTATTGTCTTACCAGCACAATGCATTTTTTTCTTAGCTACCAGAAAGAAAGACCTTCTTCATCAATTTTTGTTCCTGGGCAAGGGTACCAGTACCTAAGTCACCAGAGGACGCTGTACCCGTCACTGGTACCGATATCACGGAAGGAAGAGATAAGTACGGTATGTAGAGATGATCTATTACACAGGGGTCAACATTAACTTTTTTCTGCACTTGTCCCTTTGGACAAGTAACATTTATATTCACTTGTCCGAATGAAATCATCACTTGTCCCACTTGAAAATTTTCAATTAAGTTTAATGATGTTTTTTCAATGTCTTTGTGTCATGCAGTAAAAGGATAACATTGAATAGACAACTATATATTACTGATATTTATTGGTGTTTTGTCCAAGTTACTTAATGAAAAAGAAACAATGCTACTGACTGCCTATTTTTGATTTACAGAAACTAAAGTAGTAGAATGGAAATAAACTGACTAGGACATGAACATAATTGTAGAAATGCAATAGTGCATAAACATCTGAGATGCTATTTATGCTAAATCTTGCAATAAATAGTGAGCCTGATAGTATCAGCATATGCCGCCACTTAGTCCTTCAAATTAACTTACAATTTCCTTGTACGCTTTTATTCATATTCCCTTTTTTTTCCAATATGCATATTCAATTCAAAGACACCAATGGGGTTGATTGAATATTTTCGAAAAACATGGAAAGTTTAGTTATCATCTTCATAGTGTTCCGAATTTTCGTTTCTTTTTTATCATATATGTATAATGTGAAGTCTTGTGAATGTTGATTTCAGAATATAAATAAACAACATGAAGACAATATTTGTTACTTGTTCTGTCGGACAAGTGTTTTGATACATTCACTTGTCCGACAGCAGTTTAAGTCTGGTAGCGGACAAGCCTTAATGTCGACCCCTGTTACAGTACAGAGAATATCTGCTAACACAATTGATTATTTATACATTTATGTTTGAAAACTGTTTTTTCATTCCACTTTTTATGTTAAGTGTAAAATAGTCAACTCTGTACTTAATTAAGACATTTATTCTCAGAACTATATGACAGATTTTACCCCTAAGTACAATACTCTTATCCTTGCCAAGTAAAATATGTGAAGTCCTGTCTTATCTGACACCTGTATAAACCAACATCTTGTCTGACACCCATCTATACTGACATCCTTTCTATTCCAACCCACAAGTGTTCTGACATCCTCTTATCTGGCCCCTGCATACTAAAATCATGTATAATCTGACCAATGTGTTTGGTGTTCTCTTGTCTAATGTGACCCCTGTGCATGCTGATCATGACATAAGGTCTAATCTGTTCCTAGATAATTGACATCTTGTCTTATCAGGTCCCTATATATACTGACATCTTGTGTTATTTGACACCTGTATATACTGGCATCCTGTCTTATCTGGCTCCTGTGTATACTGACATCCTGTGTTATCTGGCCCCTGTTTATACTGATATCCTGTGTTATCAGGCCCATGTGTATACTGACATCCTGTGGTATCTGGCCCCTGTGTATACTGATATCCTGTGTTAGTTGGCCCATGTGTATACTGATATCCTGTGTTATCTGGCCACTGTGTATACTGACATCCTGTGTTATCTGGTCCCTGTGTATACTGATATCCTGTGTTATCTGGCCATTGTGTATACTGGTATCCTGTATTATCTGGCCCCTGTGTATACTGACATCCTGTGTTATCTGGCCCTGTATATTATACTATAATCATGTATAATCTGACTGATGTGTGTGCTGTCATCTTGTCTAATGTGACACCTGTGCATACTGCATGATCATAACCAAGTCTAATCTAAGCCCTGATAATTCTGCAGGGCTTTTTCTCACTGGTTTGGGAAGGGACCTTTTTATCTCATTCGGGAAGAAAATTGGTGAATTGGGAAAGACTTTTTCAGGATTAAACTGCAAATTTTGGGAATTTGGCTTTAAAATGAAATAATTCTAATTGGGAATGGGGCCCATTAACGGCCCCAGAAAGCCCTCAGAAAAAGCCCTGTTCTGACATCCTGTCTATTCTGACCCCTGTGTATACTGACATAAAATATCATCAAATCCATGTGTATGATGAAATTATATTTAATCCATATGCCTGCTGACATCCTGTCTATCTTGCCAATTGGGGAAAAAGTGGAACTTCCCTTTTTATTCGGCTTTGTATCAGCAATTTTGTTTCTTTTCAGGATTTTATTCAATGACATCTTGTGCATTCAACCCCAAAGTTATTGAAGAGTATGGCCATGACACGAAATCTTTAGTAGATCGAGAGACGCTGATAAATTTGGCTATTGATTTCATCCAACATCAACATAAAGTCGAAATTTCAAGGAGTTTTACCTTGCTCCCAAAAGACATTCAACACAAAGGAGAGATAGACGTTCTCAATCAAAGTTTTTCGAAAAAAGCACAAAAGAGTGAACAGGAATTTGAAGAACAATTATCAGAATTAGAAACAAGTTTTGGACCACTGGCAGCCGGTGCCAAAAATTCCTTATTAAATAAATTAGCAAATATATCAACAGAAGAAAGCAGAAATTCCAAAAAATCAAACGGAAAGAGCACGGGGACAACATACGACTCTCCTACTATCAAAATGCCGAATCAGACCGAGGTGAAGAAAGCCGGGATCATTGAGGAGATTTCCTCTCAAAGTAACACCAGATTGACTTGTCCTGTATATACGATGGACTCTGTACAGGATGACGGTGGGAACATTAATCGTGTCGTCGTTAAGATTCAGTTACCAGGAGTAAAGAGTGTGAATGACTGTCAACTTGATATATCAAAGGTAAAAATGCTATTTTACATGTACCCAAATACTAAGTCTGAAGGGGACCATTTGCCCCATATTTTCCAAAATGGCCCACTAAAACTAAAAAATTTCTTCTATTTTCTATGTTTCTGCCGATACGATTTCTGAAATCTTGTCAAAATGGCCCATGATTTTTGGGTCCAGGGTGAAACCCTGTTTTCTATAAAAAAATTCTTGTTTGGACTGTTATTAAAGAAGAAAATTAATAGAAAATGATATCTTGATATATTCAATATCTTTCGTTTCTCAAGTATGAAAGAAAATCAATCGATTAGGAGAAATACACTTTTTCGCTCGCCTCTCAAAGAGAGGGGGAACTTTAATATTGTCCCCCAGCATTGGAGCCGCATCAGTGTTGGTGTCTAAATGTGTAAGTGTTGAAAGGCATCAGTTAACTCCTTTATATTTGTACTAGGGTAGTAATATTTTGATTGAGAATTGCTTTGACTGCTTACTTGATAATGCAAAACCTAAAATTCATATTACAGTCAAACCTGCTCTATAACGACTGCCTGTCTATAATGACATTAAAGACATCAGATCTACGCTATTTTCCTTAGTCTGTACTATATGATGTGTAATGTGAAATGCGACTTTTGCATGTTAAAAATCAGAATATGTAATTATTATCGTCACAATAATAATTATTTGACAGAAAATAATTGTTAGTATCTCATTCATTACGATTATGACAATGAAAACAATGTTCAGTATTTCAAAAATTCAACTTGTAAGTCATTTCCCTGAAAATTGGACATACTGTATATTTTTTCTTGTGAATTACTGACTAATTTTCTGACTTTCTGATTAATTTCTGACTTTAGAAATTAAAAGTCCCCGGATATCTGCAGGAAATAAAAGTAAAATGTTTGTTTTTCAGGATGACCTTCAGCTGACCGTAGAAAACTGTTACGACCTTCACCTGGTCCTGCCTTGTCAGATAATGGATGATGATGCTGTAGCCAAGTTCAGCAAAAAGGCTTCGGTGTTGACAGTAACTTTACCAGCAGTGGGGAAATTGTGACAGTGAAACCGGATACCTTGTATTTCATATTTCATCTCAAAGTAAAACACTCAGGTCAAACCAGACGCTTTGTAAATTGACAATGATAAATTATTATAAAGTAATTATCTCCCTTGAATACAAAGACTGTGAAAACAGATAATGTGTATTACATTTGTTCTAAACGCTTTCAGAATCAATGTGGTATGTATTTGTTGATTTTTCTATATACTGCAAACTAGGAGAAATCAGTTTTACCCAGCCTGTCCATTTAACCCCTAGCTGACAATATAATTTGCATGTCAATCTTTTGTTTTAAAACAACCTGATCAAATATATAAAACTCATATACAATGTACTTGATGAATTATTGAAAAATTGAATACAATTATGCAGAAGGCTAATAAGAAAGCTGAAATTGAAAATATTTTTCATATCTGATATGTTTTATTTATTTTTGTATGTTTATATCATATCATTTGTCACATCAATGTAAATATATACATTTTTAGATTACTTCATTAAATGAATACCATACCGTGACATTATTGTATATTTAATTTCTACTATTGAAAGTGAGAGGTTGCTAGTTTGAAGCGTGGCATGGTCATGGTATTTTTGATGACTCCTTCCTATTGTAGCGGAACTGGACTAGGTCGAAGGTCGATCATCGGCAACCAGATAGCTCAATTGGGAGAGCATCTGACTAGTGTTCGGAGGTCCCGGGTTCGAACCTCGATCTGGCCACGTTACCTGGTCATAAGAATACTGGCAACCAGTCTGTACTGACACCATATACTGACACCATATACTGACATCATATACTGACACCATATACTGACATCGTATACTGACACCCTATACTGACACCAATTACTGACACCGTATACTGACACCATATACTGACACCATATACTGACACCATATACTGACACCAAGTACTGACATCATATACTGACACCCTATACTGACACCGTATACTGACACCATATACTGACATCATATACTGACACCATTTATGATATACTGACACCATATACTGTCACCATATACTGACACCATATACTGATATCGTATACTGACATCGTATACTGACACCATATACTGACACCATATACTGACACCATATACTGACACCATATACTTACATCATATACTGACACCCTATACTGACATCGTATACTGACACCCTATACTGACACCAATTACTGACACCGTATACTGACACCATATACTGACACCATATACTGACACCATATACTGACACCAAGTACTGACATCATATACTGACACCGTATACTGACACCGTATACTGACACCATATACTGACATCATATACTGACACCATTTATGATATACTGACACCATATACTGTCACCATATACTGACACCATATACTGATATCGTATACTGACATCGTATACTGACACCATATACTGACACCATATACTGACACCATAAACTGACACCATATACTGACATCGTTTACTGACACCATATACTGACACCATATACTGACACCATATACTGACACCCTATACTGAAACCATATACTGACATCGTATACTGACACCCTATACTGACATCGTATACTGACACCATATAGTGACACCATATACTGACACCAAATACTGACATCATATACTGACACCATATACATGTTCTGAAATCATATACTGACACCCTATACTGACACCCTATACTGACAACCTATACTGACACCATATACTGACATCATATACTGACACCATATACTGACACCATATACTGACATAGTATACTGACACCATATACTGACATCATATACTGACACCATATACTGACACCATTTACTGACATCGTATACTGACACCATATACTGACACCATATAGTGACACCATATACTGACATCATATACTGACACCATATACTGACACCATATACTGACACCATATACTGAAACCATATACTGACATCGTATCCTTACATATACTGACATCGTATACTGACACCATATACTGACATCGTATACTGACACCATATACTGACACCATATACTGACACCATATACTGACATCATATACTGACACCATATACTGACACCATATAGTGACACCATATACTGACACCATATACTGACACCAAATACTGACATCGTATACTGACACCATTTACTGACACCATATACTGACATCGTATACTGACACCAAATACTGACATCATATACTGACACCATATACTGACACCATATACTGACACCCTATACTGACACCCTATACTGACACCCTATACTGACACCCTATACTGACACCATATACTGACACCATATACTGTCGAACTCAATTCTGCCTGGTCATAATACACTGTATACATGTACTGACAGACAGTCCATAATGACACCATTTACATACTTCATCTTCACCTGATCATATTATACTGACACACAGTCCGTTATGGAACAATGATATGGTGTTCCATTAGGGCCAAATTTCCAATATCGCACCTTCGCTCCTTCGACCTCAACGCGAAGGAGCGAAAACACATGGCGAAGGAGCGAAAACACGATGGCGAAGGAGCAAAAACACATGGCGAAGGAACGAAAACAGATTGCGAAGGAGCGAAAATACTATGGCGAAGGAGCGAAAACACGATGTCGGTGAAGGAGCGATGGAACTTCGCTCCTTCGGCGTCGTGTTTTCGCTCCTTCGCCATCGTATTTTCGCTCCTTCGCGTTCGGAAGTTCGATGGAGGTATACCTTGTTTCGAGAAGTGTCCGTTTTTTTTCATTCCCTGATTAATGTTCAGTGGTTTCAGAAATTAGAAAAATGTCACAAGTACACTATATATTGATATACGACATTATTTTAATGAAGTAAGTTGTACAAAATTGATCTACAAGGACTACCAATTCATGTGCATACATGTCTATTTGAATGTACACAACTTTAAGGCTCAAAATTAATTTTGTGCTTGACTCTTTGATTCTGAATGAGAATAATATTGCAAAGAACAGGAACAAAATGTAATCGTTCACCACAATGAAATACATATAGCTTTCAAACATTCAGAAATATTACTTTTCTATCTATGATTTGATCCTTAATTAAAGATATTAATCTACTTGCATGTTTAGTAATAACGACCATATATTATATTAAGAAACACTGACTTAGTCACGTGACGCCACCAGAAAGTTGGAAAACAATCATTTCAGAATAACACCACCTATATAAGTATATATCCCCTGCAGCTATAACAAATTATTGATTATGTAGTGTAAGGTACCTTCCAGCAGCTATGCCATGCTCCGGCATCCCAAAACCTGTCCACTCCCTTCGATTTCCTCTTTTTGATACGAAGATTTAATAGTGTTTATAAATGAAGCCTTAAATACCAGACAACCAAATTGTTTAGAGTTTTAAATAAAAAAGATAATTACGCAAACACTAAATTTGAGTTAAATATTGTTGTTTTATCATATAAATTCTACAATTGTCATAAATGGTTAATCAACACTTTCAATTCAGTGAGTTTTAACCCTATTTTTTCGTCGACTTTCAGTATAGTTTCCCTAAGACAAAAAAAAATGTATTTTCCAAAAAATTCAGTGGTACATGCATTTTCCCAAAGGGAAACAGTAATAAGATAACTACTAAATATGTTAATCTGAAAGTTAAATGAAGTGTGGGCGGAGAGAAGTTTTCATAAATATTTCGGTTCATTGAGCCACTTTTTCAACTTGGATAAGATACATATATACATACAATAGGATCAGTCCCCTAACGGAACACCATACAATGAACACTATGTCTTGTTTCCTTTAGAGTACAAAACCCACCAACCTTCCTCCCTCATGTTAACCTGTAAAGAAACCCTTTACACTTATTTACACTTAGGCAAACTAAAGTTGGACTTTATTACGCTTACGGTCATCCACACATTTCCAATAATAATGACGCCGATTATATCGCTTTGTCCATCGTCAATCTTCATGGCGGGAACTTTTCTTTATACTTGACAGTTTTTCACATCTGGCGTGTCATGGTAATTAATATAAACGGTGTAAATACGAAAACAATGTAGGCCATGTTCAGGTTATTGTAAGGAAGCTAACGATCAGAAAATCGATGTTTTGACGCCTTTCAATGCTGACTAATTAGCGATTAAACCATAAGGGTAAATCTTTAAGTAAAGATGGCGGCTAGAGGCTGGCGTAAAAAAATCATTTATACCGTTAAATCATGTATCTGATCAATGTGGTCAATGTATTTCTAGGTATTTAAAAACCGCAAAATATCGATATATCCAAACGTAAAATTAGTTAAAGAGCTCGCCAAGAGCCAATTTCTTTGTGACAGCCCGGTCATATTTAGGCTGGAATATTGAGACTTATGTAATATCTAGTTGTCAATATATTTTTCTGTTTAAGGTAGGATTTCCAAGCAGACTATATTTGATTAGAATTTGAAAATCCAATAACAAACAAAAGAAATGCTAGTTCATTATTTGTGATAAGAGGGCATTGTACAAGGAACGTGCCTCTCTGTACCCTTATTGATAAATGTATAAGACACAATCTATCTTCTAATAAGGTATCAATTTTAATGGGAAAAGTTAGGTTAAACCCACGTTTGGGACAAAATCATCTTGTTATATATATCTTCGAGACAAAAATTGTTTATATGCTTAGGAATGTGTTATTTTCTATTTTTTTAAGAGACGATGAGTACAATGTGTATTTATTCATTCATTTGTCTTTGTTTATTCATCTATTTGTTTGATTATTTGTTACATGAAATTCGAACGGCTAAGAAGTAGTTAAAAGAAGTTTCTTTACCTACATCATTCACAAAGAATTGGTCTATTTGGAAATATCGGCAAGGAGAAGCTGAGATTTTTTATTTATTTAGAGACCCCGTGGTTCACATGCTAAGGGACCCCATGTCAACATGAATAGCAGATAATAAACATTCCTAATTCTGAAATTATACGGCCACAAGAAACACGGCACATTATCTGTTATTTTTCATTTACATAAGTCGACTTGTACAACATAAGTTTGCCATGGATATTGCTTTGTAATAGAGAAAATGCGATTTTCAAAGTGAAATATGAACATTTGCTCCGACTGGCCAAACTGTGCCGAGGTGTTTGAAATAACCTTGCAGTATTCAACCACATTCATCGACGTAAAAGATCACCGAAATGTCGCCGCTGTCCGTGGGCTAATTTAAAAATAAATGAAGAAATCAAGAAACATATTTCCTTAGACGACCTATAAGCTACTCTCTACCACTTCAGAATAGAGACCCCGTGTTCACAGTTCAGAAACCCCGACGTGGATCTTGGACACGTGGTTACTTGTAAAGGTACTCTGTTTGCCTATACAATTAGCAGGTGAACTTGTTCTTCATTAAGTCCTCGATCCCGGTAACAGCGGTCTGTACCACGACTTCATACATAACGGGAATATGTTCAATGTAGGAATACTAACAGAGGAGAATTGACGGTAAGTGTTTAAACAGGTGACAACATAAGATTTAAATTGTTTATTTCAACTGTGGCGTAGGTAGATTACTCATTAAATTTATCACTTCAGTTTTTACTGATGTCTGTGTCTAAATTTTATTAACAAAAATTATATCTTTATAAAAATTTCCCAGATTATGATATTTCTGTTTCATAAAATTGCTAGTAGATAAGTAACCAATCCTACAGGGGGTGTCAGTGTTTCATATGACAATCGGAGTGAAATGAATATGAAGTCGGAACAATGTTGAAACAGGACGAAATAGGCCCAAACGAAAAAAAAAAGAAACATATTTTCGACCTTTGGAACCAGATCGCCGCATTATTTTTTGAACTAATGGCGAGTAATCGTTTAAAACGGAACGAAACGGAAAATCAGCGAGGTCGAAGCGATTTTATAGTAAGCATTACATATAATCAGTAATAATGAGCACAGGCGTCTGTTTCCGGTAAATATTTGCAGAAAAACAAGAAATATCTTTTAAACAGATAAACGGCATAGTTTTAGTGCTGGTGGTTATAATGTAAATCTGCTTGTAAAATAAATTAAGAACTAAAGCGTTTCAGCACGGATAACAAAATGATATCAGATTGAATCATTTTTTTGTGATAATAAGACTGCATTTGAATCAGGAATATACTTTTATCAATGTGTTATTTGAAAAGATACATCCACTTATTCAGCTTGCATTCAATCTTAACCTTGTTTCGTTTTTATTTGCATATCTGCATTTTGTATTTACCGCTACATTGACCAATCACATACTTCATCTTGACCAGTAACGCCACCTGTCGCGTTATATCCGTGGCAAAAAGAATATTATACGGCTATGCCGAAAAATATTAAACTCCTACCCCTATTTCTATATCAACATTGACTTCTGTTCCGGTTTGAAATTAAAAACGAAGATTAAGATAATCACGTCCTGTAACAAAGTAAGAGATAGTAACCTTGAAGTTAAAATGTAGAATTCTTTTGATGCACGAAATAAAACCTTAATGATTTATCATAATGATAAATTTATGCATGGAGCGTAAACTGAATAGCACCCTTCTAATAATGTCACATACAGGTTTAATCATGGAGTAGACTTTGGCATCCACTTAATATCTTGTTTTCATAAAGAAGACTATTTCGACAGTCGATAAATCAATTTGTATTTTGAATAGGTAAAAGAAGATAATAATGTAAATTGTTTTGTTTCCCATGTAACATATTTCCACGTGTCTGAGTGTTCAAATAAAACCCAGAATATTAATTAAGTCTATTTCAACAGTCGATATACCAATTTGTATTTTAGGTAAATCAATTTTACCGAAGAGATGGTGATAATTGAAGGATCTAGTTGGCTGGAGGACGTCTCCAACGTTGATCAATCATACAGTTCATCCGTACTGACCACGACTGCCGCGACTCTGGTCATCTGTCTGGCTACCTGTGTTAGAGAGAAAACATCTAAGGCCTCTACCTATAACACCTTGACCAGTACCTGTGATTGCTACGACAGTCTGACCACTTCGACGTCAGTGAAAGGAAATCGACTTTGGACGCGTAAGGACAGTTTTTTCTTATTATTTCCTGTCCTATAAGTTTAATCAGTCTCCAATATCTTCTTCAATCGGAAAAGAAGCTTTTTTTATTAACACATTCAGGTATGTCCCTGCCATATATTTGATTTTCCATTCTATGCAATACCGGTAAACACACCACATTTCTTCTTAAAGATCGAGTAACAATGGTCTATTGCTGTATATGGTAGTAATTTAAATCTTTCAACTGCAGCTTCAGATATATTGGTGATGTGTCATGTGTCAATGAATTATATCACAACTCGACCGTGACATTTCAGGTCATGATTACCTGAACTAGGAACCTCCGATCAGAGTGTGTTGTCCTCACAAAGTAGGAACCTCCGATCAGAGGATACAATCCTACCAAAGTAGGGGCCTCCGATCAGAGGGTGAAATCCTACCAAAGTAGGGGCCTCCGATCAGAGGGTGAAATCCTACCAAAGTAGGGACATCCGATCAGAGGGATTTGTCATTTTCAGGTCCATTTCTTGACATGAATTTGATACGATGTGAAATTCAGAAATAATATAGGTCAATTTCAGGTCAATTTCAGGTCAATTTCAGGTCAAATTCAGGTCAATTTCAAGTCATTTTAGGTCAGATTTACCTGAAGACATTTTGCCAGTGAAACACTTTATCCTCCAGCCATATATCATTAAATTAGTTGTGGTAAAAATGGTTAAATGAATAATAATTAATTGTCCAGTGTTTGTGATCAATTGTACATAAAACATGTTTTAATTTTGAAAATCAAATCATTTCCAAAATTAATTATAAGCGTTGATTTCAATCTTTTTTCATACCCAATGAAAGTTTAAACAAGAAATATCTGGTGAAATAGATGCGTTTCAGCACGGATAACAAAATTATATCAGTTTGAATCATTATTGGTGGTAATAAGACTGCATTTAAATCAGGAATATGATTTTATTAATGTGTCATTTTAAAGATATATCCACTTATTCAGCTTTCATTCAATCTCACCTTTGTTTCGTTTTTAACTGCATATCTGCATTTTGCATTTTCCGCTACATTGACAATCACATACTTCATCTTGACCAGTAACGCCACCTGTCGCGTCATATCCGGGGCAAAAAGAATATTATACGGCTATGCCGAAAAATGACATCAATGCTTGAATGAAATATTTTGTCGTCAAGGGATGCATAGCTTATCATAATTAATATGTGTATTGTCCAGTAGAAAACGTTTATAAACAATGGAGAGAACAATGGGTCCATATCTATCCCACAGGTCACATTGAAGGATATTTATACAACAGTCAACTTGGCTGGTATATAAAAGTTGTTGCCGACCAACGGAAGTCGCACTGGGAAGCCGAGAGCGACTGCGCAGTGGATGGTGGACGGTTGGTTGTTTTGGATACCGTTGCTAAGCACACGTATATTACCGGACTACCAGAGGTGCTGTGTACGTATTGTTTTAAACAGTCAACAGGTTAATGGAACCATAGCCCAATGAATAAACCAAAATAGTTTTAAAATAACAAACTAATAATGTAATGCTATAATCCCTCAAAATATTCAACTGTCACATTTGCTTTTTATCGACATTTTATCTACTATTTTAAGGGACGAACGTCTTTAGTCACAGTATAAACGAACAAAATGTTAATACATTTAAGCATTGAACGGCTTTCAGTTGGCATTCATAGTCAATATGAACGCCAACTGAAAGCCGTTCAATGCTTATATTTACTATCTGCGATTTTTTATTTGTCGTGCGATTTTTTTTTTGAACTTTATTTTCAAATTCAAATTTCAGTTGGCAGTTCATAAGCTGGTGAACTCGCAACTGAATTGGTAGGGTTATATTGTGGCAGTGCCATACAATGGTAAATATAGATATATTTACATGTATATCATCATAAACCATGTGTAATATTATTATTGTGAAATAACTATTGGAAAAATCTAATTAATCAATGCGCAGCCGGTATGTAACTATATATGCTTGGAGATGTAACCATTACTCCTTAAAGAAATGACGAAAATGTGTCAACAATAAGCTTTACACATCATGAATGCTCCTGTTATTTGCAGATGAAAACTTCTACCGCCTTGGTGCAACTGATGTTGCAGTCGAAGACACGTTCGTTTGGGATACCGGAAGTGTAGTGTCGAGACAATCTCTCCTGTGGGGCGGTTACCAACCGGATAATAAATGGGGCTACCAGAACTGTCTGACCTTATACAAATGGTTGTATGATGATGTAACGTGCAACAGTACCATGAACTTTATCTGTGAACTTGTATAATGTGGAGTACGTTGTCTTTTTGTATTATTTCCAGGAAGAGAAAAATATGATTTATAATATGCTTTAGTTCCTATTGGATTTTACATATTGAAATATCCCCTCCAGAAATCAGTAATCAGTGTCCCCCGTATATCAGCCGCCGTCAGTGTCCCCCGGGAATCAGCCGCCGTCAGTGTCCCCCGGGAATCAGCCGCCGTCAGTGTCCCCCGGGAATCAGCCGCCGTCAGTGTCCCCCGGGAATCAACCGCCGTCAGTGTCCCCCGGGAATCAGCCGCCAATATTCCCCGGAAGTCAGCCGCCGCCAGTGTCTCCCGGGAATCAGCCGCCGTCAGTGTCTCCCGGGAATCAGCCGCCGTCAGTGTCTCCCGGGAATCAGCCGCCGTCAGTGTCTCCCGGGAATCAGCCGCCGCCAGTGTCTCCCGGGAATCAGCCGCCAATATTCCCCGGAAGTCAGCCGCCGTCAGTGTCCCCCGGGAATCAGCCGCCGTCAGTGTCCCCGGAAGTCAGCCGCCGTCAGTGTCCCCCGGGAATCAGCCGCCACTGTCCCCTGGAAATTAGTCGCTAGTTAGCCCCCGAAATCAGACATGTGTGCCCCGAAAATCGGCCATTAGTGTTCTCCGGGAAATCAGCCTCCAGTGTCCCCCGGGAATCAGCCGCCAATATTCCCCGGAAGTCAGCCGCCGCCAGTGTCTCCCGGGAATCAGCCGCCACTGTCCCCTGGAAATTAGTCACTAGTTACAATGAAGCGCTCTCTAGATTTAATATAATTCAAAATATGATGCTGAATTTATATCATCCAATACCATGACACTTTGATCTAAATTACTGAAGTTATTAAGCGATTTTTATCCTAATATGTCTTCTATATGCTCTATTTTATGTAACAATTAAAAATTAATAAATTATTTTATTTAGACAGGGTTACATATTTTGACTTCTATTTTCAATGTACAACACCACACTTTAAGAATTTACAAGACAATGCTCACATAGAAATAAGATACACAAATGATCTGTCTATAATCAACATGATTAGTACATTATAATTATCTTTATACGAATTGAGACAACTATACCAATTACAGAAATATGATGTAAAAAGTAATATCACAATTAGAATACAGACCAGGAGGCTGGTGACTGGGAAGCCCCTACCTAACAAGCTATCTGGCTGTAGTAAATAAATTAGGCAAAATTAAGTAAAGTGTATAATATATATATGTCAATGATTTAGAACATATGTTATGATAATATATATCACACGATACAGGCCGGAGAACAGGTGATTGGGTAGCCAATACCTACCAAACTCTCTGGCTGTGATACATGGCATATAGTGTAGTGACTATACATAGAAGTCTTTATAACAACTTATAAGGATAGCCTTAAAGATAAACACAAAAATCAAATCGGTTTGAAGATAACAAATCACACGTAAGCTTTTAATTTAAAATACTAAGTTATTGAATTAAAATAGTTGCTTAGATACACCTTTTTAAAAAGACAGAATGCTAGTAGCATTTCGTGTTTCATCGTAGATTAATACACATTTTAATACTCATTTTACAAATTATAAAAATCAAGAATATGCATCCACTTCAAGGAGGGTGGCGGTTGCAGTTAAACTATCATTGATATTCAAAATCATTCTTTCAGGTTTTTTTTTAAGTTTAAAAAGTCTATCCGTTATAGTGATGAATTTGAGGGATTACTCCAAACTGAAGAACATACCGGGTACATGAAATGTGGTAAAACGATAGTTGCATAAACTGTTTTGAACACTTTTTTTTTTTTTTTTTTTAACAAATCTAATCAACATGACTGCTTCAAGACAAGAAACTATCTATAAAAACTCCAAGCAATTTAGACCTTGGTTTGTTTTAGGTTTGTTTTTGTTTAACGTCCTATTAACAGCCAGGGTCATTTAAGGACGTGCCAGGTTTTGGAGGTGGAGGAAAGCCGGAGTACCCGGAGAAAAACCACCGGCCTACGGTCAGTACCTGGCAACTGCCCCACGTAGGTTTCGAACTCGCAATCCAGTGGTGGAGGGCTAGTGTTAAAATGTCGCGACACCTTAACCACTCGGCCACCGCGGCCCCATATTTAGACCAATTGAAAGTTTCCATGATAAATTCATCAAGTTTGATACACAGTTTTCTAAGTTGTTGGAATCAGCCAATTAGCATACATCGAAGTTTTGTTAGATTAAGTCTCATTTTATTTTGGTTCATTCACTAACATGATAAGTTGAGGTCTTGACTTAATTTTCTCTCTACATCTTCGACTGACTCACCTTTGACACACTGTGAGGTGTCGTCACCGTACATTGTCACTAGGGAATGTTTTGAACATTTAAGATAATCATTCATACGAATGATGAAAAATAAAGGCCCTAGTATCGATCCTTGTGGAACACCAACATTTATATCTGTCGTCACCGTACATTTAAGATAATCATTCATACGAATGATGAAAAATAAAGGCCCTAGTATCGATCCTTGTGGAACACCAACATTTATATTCTGGAAGGGTGATAGTACACCTTTGAAATTTACTGCTAGGACTCTTTCCGATAAGTATGACCTAAAAAATTCATTCAGAAACAGTTTATGTTGTAGCACTTTGTGATTAACAGTATCAAAGGCTTTGCGTGAGTCTAAAAATAAAAATAAAACTGTTAATTTTCCGTCATTAATATTTTGGACCACTGATCAACCAAACCGGTAAGGGCAGTTTCTGTTGAATGGTTTGGTCTGAAACCATACTGAAAATTAGTAATTAAGTAATGTGTTTACAAATATTCGTCAAAAGAGTTATGTAAATGTCTCTCTACTTTACTGACAACAGAGATGACATATATTGGTCTGTAATGGTTTACAGGTGGCATGTCACCAAATTTAAAACTCAGGGTAACTTTTGACTTTCTCTGGTCATTTGGAAATGAACAAGTGTTGCTTATCTTGTTAAAAATGTATTTTAAAAGCTCAATAATTGAGTCGCCTGCTAATTTTATTAATTTGACAGAAATTCCATCAATATCAACGAGTTATTCCCCTTTTTGCACCCACTCCGAGTAGACTAATATCATATTCAATAATTAATGCGTCACGCTGAGCTCTGAAATTAAGTGTCAGAAGATAAATCGTACATACTTTGTATTTACTTGTTATGTGTTTCTTAATACTTATAAATTGATATTTTTATCCCAAAATAATGCACATTACTTACATAAGAGTTTACAAGTTAATAACTCCAACTCTCGCTCACACAGCATACACTTTCTATTTATCCGTTACAAGGTTATAATGCAACGATGTGTTACCTAGCGAGTCCTACTAGACTAGAGCAGGTGTACAGGTGAAATACCTATCTTCTATCAGGCCAGCCAATCATTGACGAGGTGTAACACAATGGGCTGCACGCCTAAGATATTTATCATGGTGCTCAATTTTTATTTAAACATTCATTTAAACATATTTTTATTGCCATAAGTCAAGCCAAATTTGATATGACAAAAGTATTAACAGCATTATTAAAGCCATTTTTCAGATGATTGTAAAAGTTAAACATTTGGCAAAAAAAGAAAGTAAAGATAATCAATTGACTATTTTTGCAACATTGTTCTCCGAAGATTCAAAAGCAGAGGAAGTACAGGAGAAAATAATTTCATACATTTTTAAATGTATTGCTGGTTATAATAAACATGTGCACATATAGCTACATCCAGATTTTTGAGACTTTGAAAAAGTAAACGCTTCTGCATAACATGATGTGGACTATGAAAGAAAAATGAAAGGCATATTTTACAAGGGGGTTCACGGAAGTGCATTCTGCATTTTATACCAGGTTTACTTGACATAATCATACTTGAGAGAACTGTACCCTAACTTCGCATGAATTATATCAATTTTCCTATCGCCGAAGACATCATAACTAGGAGGTTTTGATGTATTTAAAATATGTTCAATGAAGGTGAAGATCTAGTAGTAGTATCTAGTGCATTCCATAGACGAAGAGCTGACGGTAAAAAGAAAGCATTTATACTAGAAAGCCTATAGCTACGAAGAACAAAATAATTTCTATTGCTTGGTCTTAAAAAAACTGATGGATTGATAGCCATAACGTTATTGATATTGTTATGAAATGTTAATAGTATGGCTGTCTTCCTTCTATGTGCTAGGGACTCCCATTCAAGAAACCTTATCCTATTTGTGACATAGTCAGGATCTGTTGTCTAATGATCGTTATATCGAGCAACCATTTTGGATGTTTTCAACAGCTGGGACATGCTCTGATAGATAGGGGTCCCAGCAGTGTGCTTAATACTCAAGTGATGGTCTTACCAGTGTTGTGTAGGTTATGACCTTGACCTTTCCTGGTGCATGTTGACATGTGCGTCTCAGAAAGCATTTGCTTTGTTGGTGATTATCAAGGATTGTTAAGTGAGTATTGGTATTGTATTGAATGTTTGCAAAAGGTTATGACAGTTATTTCAATCTCATAGTATTTCAAATCATAATACTCATCGATTCATCATGGCCATGTGGTCCTGCTGATTCCATAAATCTTGAAAATTACATATTTGGAAGGAACGCCATACGATGAGTGTGTCCCACTCGCAACCGCCAGCCGCTGTAGGATGATGGAACATTATTGGCATTTGAATTCATTTGCCATTTATCCTCCAATAAGTTGTTCAAGATAATTTTGAAGTTGGTTACAATCATTTATAGAAGATATCTCTTTGTAACGAACAGTCGTCTGTACAGAGTTTGATGTTACTAGATACAGAATTGACGATGGCATTGATGTTTATCAAAAACGGAGGGGCCAAGCACTGTCTCCTGAGGAAGTTTATCAAAGGCTTTATATAATCTAGGAGAGCAACACCAATCTGTCTGTTTTATTCATTTTTTTTTTGCCAGATCATCGATTGTTAGTATGAGTTGGGTTTCAGAAGACAATTTTTGTCGTAAGCCATGTTGTAGGTTCGTGAGAATTTTTTGCTGCTGTAGATGTGACATTTGCATTTCTGTGAAAAATGTGCTCCAGTTGTCAACATGTTATACTTGTCAAAGAAACTGGGCGATTGTTTTCAGCAGCTTTGTTTGTCATCATTCTTAAAAAAACAAATACTCTATGTGTTTCCAGCTAGTCGTGTGGTACAGAGCCAAAGTCAAGTGAAAGTTGAAATATATATGTTAGCGATGGTGATATATTGATATATGCGTGTGGTGAGTGCGTATGTGTGTTTTGGGAGGCTGCGGTATGTACCTGTTAAGTCTCCTTGTGATAGGCCGGAACTTTTGCCGATTTATAGTGCTACCTCACTGAAGCATACTGCCGAAGACACCCAGCAGCACACCCCACCCGGTCACATTATACTGACAACGGGCGAACCAGTCGTCCCACTCCGTGTATGCTGAGCGCTAAGCAGGAGTAGCAACTACCATTTTTAAAGACTCTGGTATGTCTCGGCCAGGGGACAGAACCCAAAGCTTTCCTCACAGGGGCGAACGCTCAACTAAAGGCCAAAAGTGAGGCATTGTCAAGGGAGACATTAGGAAGAAGAAAGCTGTTAAGAAAGAAGAGAAAAGATAAGTTCCCAAATTTAGTCGCCTCTTACGATCATGCAATGGGGCAGCAGGTACAATTCTTACGCCCTACGGCGGTTTGCAGTATCAGGCGGTTGAAGCTGGAAGAACATGTTTTGGAAATGCTATATATATGACAATATCCATTCTTAAACTGTGTTTCTATGTTTTTTTATCTGGTGTATACAAATATGGTGTACCATACAGGTTCGACTTAGATAATTATCTAGAAAATATAGATGTGGCAAACTCACTGCTGTCTAAAAGAGAATTATATTTGGTATGATAACAGGTAAGAGTACCGACAATCAGCGTATTGAATGTTACTGACATGATATATATGAAGGTGTTCCATTTTTCACCTTATTTTACTATATAGACGATCAAGGGATCTTGGGCTGTTCGGACAGTACATATTTACAAGCCCTTCATTATATGTAGATAAAATTAGCAGAAGGATGGGATACTTTTGGTTTGTTTTATTTAACGTCCCATTAACAATCAGGGTCATTTAAGGACGTGCCAGGTTTTGGAGGTGGAGGAAAGCCAGAGAAAAACCACCGGCCAACGGTCAGTACCTGGCAACTGCCCCACGTAGGTTTCTAACTCGCAACCCAGAGGTGGAGGGCTAGTGTTAAAGTGTCGGAACACCGTAACCTCTCGGCCACCTGGGCCCCATATATATATGTATGGGATGCTCATAGAATGAGAGCTGCAAAGCCATCCTCACAAGCACCGTGTATTACAGGTTAATCACCAAAAACAAGACTTACAGGATTATGATGTAGATAGTTCAGTTCCTGATGTTTCGCTAGAAACAGGGCAAAATGAAAGACTCTTATCTATTGCTCTGTTGGACTTCAATGACCAGTGCATACAGATATTGACGCATGTATGTCGGCATCAGCGTTACAGGAGGTAAAAGGCAATATTAAACCTCCATATAATTGAACTAGCGTACTGAATTTGGATTGTGGGTTGCTTTTGGGGTGAACTATTTCTAAGAGTTAAACATGTTTTATGATAATGATGATTTAAATGCGTACTTAATAGTGAAAAGCCTTATTTATATTATGTCTATATATATTTTGTTTTGAAATATCGGTATACCAGTACATGTATTGTTATAAAGATTCCATTCAGTGATCTCACTCCCAAATACTTTCATGATGTAAAGTGATATACAATGTGTACCGATGACGTGACTCTTGTTAACGCATAGGATGTATGCTATCATCCTCCCTAAACATCACGTGTTTATAATTGACATAACTATGTAATTTGTATTTTCCCGTCGATTGCAAAATTCTCAGCACTCCATTGGTAACAACAACATCACATGATGTCCTGAAGGTCCCACACACCTAATTCAGCCAATCAGCTGGTGTTTCAAGTGAACCAATTCCCAAAAGAAAACGTATTTCTGAGGTTTGTAGGTATTTCCTGGAGTAACTAGCATATGAAATAGGTACTTTTTATATATGAGATGAAAGTGTGAGGCCTAGAGATTTAAAATACGAGAAACTTAAACTGCTACTTTGAATAGAATGGCGAAGGACTACAGGTGTAACAGGTGGGAATTCTCCAGGTTTCTTTCGAGTACCGGTGTGCTCTAATATGCTATTAAACTTATCCAATAACATAATTTTTCTGGTAGGGAAATCTTCAAACTTTGATTTGATATGAATGTCACATCATTTAAACTTTAAATGAGCGATGAGGGGATGGAGTCATTTGGATATTTTGTGTCAAAATAGTTAATTACCACTCCTAATGTATATATTTTATGTGCTAATATTTGCCATCCATTGAATAATATTCACTTCTCTCAACTTACAGCTCGAGCACGTGCTTGACTTGAAGGTATATATTTCATGTGCTAATATAGGCCATCCATTGAGTACTATTCACTCCTCTCAATATTCAGCTCGAGCACGAGCTTGACCAGTAATATGACCCCTCACTAGCATAAAGTTTTCATTGGCCAGCCTTTAGACGCCTTTTTGGAGTAGCGCCTTCCAAATTTTTCTCTCACTTCCATTTAGAATCCTGAGGTTTTGTATTTCCTTTCTTGGAAGTTTGAATATACAATGATCTGTCCTTTAAGCTGTTTGTTGCAGGCGAGTTAGAAATTATCTCCAGCACAAATATTTCTGCCGGTAAAAGGGAGGGGAGAACAGAGTTTTTTTTTTTAAAGCATTGTTTATTGCTCAAATATTTACGAATGGAAAGCACTGCTGCATGGTTAAGAAAAAATTGAAATAGGGAAAAAGGATTGGACCCATTATCCAGCTAGTATTGAGGTTCCAATTCTGGCCAGACATGTTCTTGTTAAGTCTAAGAACACGAACTCCCGGGGACAGGGTTCTAGTGATTAATCGACAGTTTGGTTCTGTTCAGCTTGTCAGAGGAATACATGCACAGAAAAGGGGGACCATGGTGGAGAGGTCATGGGAGTAAGGCGACATGTCGCTCACATTTGTGTTCATGTTTGAGGAAGGACAAGGTAAAAAGGAGTCACCAGGAGTCCTCCAAGAATGTCCTCACCACATTTGACTCTACCCAGGGAGTAGGAAATCCCAGCCTGGTCTTGTTAGTATAGCTCCTAAACTCCAGCAAGATGATCAGGTCAATAATTTCTTACCCTATTTTTTAACTGAGAAAAATTCAGGTAAGGAACCACGTTTGGTCACAACAGAACCTAAAAGCCTGACAGATACTGAACAACATCGCGAAATCCGGGGATCATATAAGTATAACTTTGAAGGATGTCAGTTTCCAGCCAAATCTGCGCTAAACATACAATATTTCCGAGCTATGTTAACTGATTTTAAAGACACTGAAATCTGTGATCTAATGGACTTTGGCTTCCCGATAGGATTTCAAGAAGATATAGTCACTTCTGTAAGTTTATCACATCCAGATGATAATGAGGTTGGTACTGATCACTTTGAATTTGGACCCCAGGATTATGTAGCGAATCATAACGGGGCCAAAATTTATCCAAAACAAATGGATGAGTATTTAGAAAAGGAACTTGAAGCAGGGGCAGTTTTAGGGCTGTTTGGAGTCAATCCACTTAGTGCGCCCATTAAGTTATCTCCCCTGAACTCAGGACCTAAAAGAGAATCTGAGGAAAGGAGAGTTATCCTTGACCTTAGTCTTCCCAATGGTTAGTCAGTTAATGACCATATTTCCAAGGACACTTATCTGGGTAAGGCTATCAATCTTACTGTTCTGAGTTGATGATGTCGTGGATCTGATTAAAGACAACGGCAAGGGCTATCATTTGTTTAAAAGAGACCTTAAGCATGCATAAAGACATATCCCAATAGATATGGGAGATATCCCCTTATGGGTTACATGTGGAGTGGCAAAATATCTATGGATAGAGTGTTATCCATGGGTATTAGATAGGCAGCTTATATATGCCAAAGAGTCACTTCAGCAGTGTCATTCAGATGTCTTCAAGCAGGTTACTGCATCCTCAATTCCTTAGACGACTTTGTGGGAGCAGAAGTGCAATCTAAAGCATGAATGCCTTTGGATTTCTTGGTGCTGTATTACACAACAATGGTCTTGTCGAATCACTACCTTAAGTTGTTCCACCTTCTACTAGAATGGTATTTTTAGGGGTTCTGTTTGATACTGATACCTTAACCTTAGAAGTACCTCCTTTCAGGTTGCAGGAGATAACCGACCTGGTGGTGGTGTGGATTGGAAAGAAAGAGGCCAATATACAGCAAGTACAGGCACTACTGGGCAAACTGATGTTTGTGGCGAGTTGCGTAAGACAGAGTCGTATATTAATATATTCGAGACATTTGATCTGGAGTGAAAGTGCTTTTTGTATACTTTATCTTATTTCATTATTTCATTAAATAGCAAAACTTAAATTATGTCTTTGTTATAAAGATATAAGAGGTAGTTACTAATAACATATAGCATAA
This sequence comes from Pecten maximus, assembly GCF_902652985.1. Lineage (NCBI taxonomy): Eukaryota > Metazoa > Mollusca > Bivalvia > Pectinida > Pectinidae > Pecten > Pecten maximus. Next base: position 26,853,626 of record NC_047027.1, on the reverse strand, counting down.
TAATTAGTTGTGTGAGACCTGAATGATCGATCACGTCAGAAGCAAGTTATCATTCCTGAAAGAACTCTCCCTTCAATAACAATCATGACTGCTGATAAGCACTTCGGCAACACCACTGACGATGAATTGGCCGAAAAAACGCTGGAAAGTAATCAGTAGTTAATCAATTTCAGATCTTCAGCGGGATAAATTCGTTACACAGTTTAATTTTTATTATTGACCTGATACGGAAAATATAAAAAAAAAATCTCTGCATGTCTGCTAGAAATGAATTATGACCTAAACCTGGTCCTGCATTGTAAAATCATGGATGATGTTGTAGCTAAGTTAAGCAAAAAGGCTTCCGTGCTGACAGCAACCTTAACAGCAGTCAAACAACTGTGACGGTGAAACTGGATACTTTGTATTTCAGGTTCATTACAGACTGTGTAAGTCCTCTACTAAAATCTAGGTCTGGGAATTAGTATCTTTTTACTATCATATGTACTTCAACACTCCTCCCTGAAGCCATTCCGCTCAGCAGTATCAAAACTCCAAACATAGTCAAGGCTTTGGTAAAATCACTTACGCTGGTTTGTTTTCCAAAAACTATTCAATCTGACCAAAAGTAAAACTTTAGGTCTGGTATTTTACAACAAGTCATGTACCAGCTCTAGATCAAGCAGTATAAGTCTAGTGCTTATCATCCAGTCTTATGGTGCTTCAGAACTTTATAAACATAATAAGATTTTATTGTTTTGAGAACAAGAGAGATTTGGACGAAGGTATTGACATGTTGTTGTTTGGTGATTACCTGTACACATCTTGCTGGATTAGATGCTTCATGATTCCGTCTTCAGGTGGATCCTCTTTCCTAGGTCGTTTCGGCGCTGTCCACTACAACCTCCAGGGGTGCGCCGACTGGGGTGATCAAGTCCCAACCCGGAATCACTTCGCTGTCTTGGTCTTCATTCACAGTCTTTCCTCACTGTCTTTATGCACTCTATATATCTCACTATCTTGGTCTCAATGATCAGTCTTTCCTGTCCACTTGTCGTTTCTCTTCCTCCACAGCCACATAGATGCCAGCTCTGCTTCCCTGCTCAGGTGTCCTATAAGTTGTCTCCTCTCTGGCCCTGTGATACCGATGATCCGAAGTGCCCTCCACATCGACTGCCCAACGAAACCTCGGCATCTCACCTCCACTGGAAGACACCACATTTTCCACTCCTGCTGTTGACAGTCTGCTACTAGATCTTGGTATTTGTTCCGCTTCCGCTCGTGGGCTTCCTCGATTCTCTCCTCCCATGGCATGGTCAGCTCCACAAGAACAGCCTGTTTGATGGATGTAGACCACAGGACGATGTCTGGTCTCTGATTGGTAACTGCTATTTCTTGTGGAAACTGCATGCGGCCCTTGAGGTCTGCTCTCATCTGCCATTCTCCTGCTGTTCCTAACAATCCGCTCCCTTCCACTGTGCTTCTCGTAGTCTGCTCCCCGGCCTTGACAAAGTTTACAAATCGCAGGCTCCTTTTCTTTTTCCTTGGTTTCTTTCTGCTCCTCTCCAGTGTATCTGCAAGGACAGACAAGACCTTATCGTGTCGCCACGTGTACCTCCCATCTGCCAAGGCAAGAAGATAAGGTATGGTCCAGGTTTGCTGGCCTCCCACAAAGCTTACAGTTTGGGTCGTCTGTTATACCCCATGTCGCAAGATTGGTAGGTGTCGGCAACACATCGTATACAGACTTCAGCTGGAATTGCAGTCTTTGGGGTTCCTTACTCCATAACTCCTTCCAGGACAGTTTCTTCTGGCGCACTCCTTCCCAGTTCAGCCAACTTTCCTGCTTTTTCATGTTGACATGTTGTTGTTTGGTGTTAGAGAGTCTGTCCAGGAATTTCTTGGTTTCAGTCCGTTTGATCTTGTGTTCGGACACACTGTTAGTTGTCCTTTGGAAATCTTAAAGGATACAATTTTAGATGATGATTCCACAGGGAATCTCTTAGGGTATGTGTCTGACTTTAAGCAAAAGTTGTCAAGCAATAGGAAGAGAAAATTTGGAAACCAATCAAACGAAAATGAAAATGTGGTATGATAAAGATGACGTTTTGATTTTGGCTTTATTGCCAATACCTAGTCAGCCTGTCCAAGCTAGATACTTTATGTGACTGAGAAAAATGTCTATGATTTAAAGTATGTTGTACAAACTCCGGGGAGGCACAGGAAAACTCAAATGTGTCAAATTGATATGCTTAAAAAGTACATTGTATGTAGATCGGGAAGAACGCAAAATCCCCTCAACGTGTTGCTACTTTGGCTTCTTCAGCCACCATCACAAAATCAACGTACAGCTGGTATTAGTCCTGTAGATTTACGTGGTAATGTACAAGATGTAGATGTAAGCTATGGTATAAAGTTACGGAATTCAGATGTGCTCCCGAACTGTGACGACAAACTGCGCTATCTGTCGGACAAGAAAGGAACTAACTGAAAGGTCTGATTCGTGAGTACAAACATGTGTTTCTGAATACGCCAGGCAAAACTGATGTTGTATACCATGACGTCGATGCGACATCTGTCAAACAGCATGCATCCGTATGTCAATCCACTAAAAGAAAGGCATTGAAGTAAGAAATAAAGTATATGTTGGACAATGATTCCTTTGAGCCAAATATAATTGAATGTAGCTCGCCATGCCCTTCGTCAGTCGCATGTTTGACATCAGTATTCCACATTTAGCGTATCTTGGTATTCAATATAAAAATATACGTTAACAATACAGGGACATGCTCATGTTATTATTGGAAAGCTATCGATCGGGAAATCGATTTTTTGACACCTTTCACTGCTGAGTAATTAGCGATTCAACCAAGATTTAAGTAAAGAACATGCCTAGAGACTGCCGTAGAAAAACGCGTATCTTATCAATGTGGTCAATACATTTCTAGGTATTTAAAAGCTACACATTGACGATATATTCTAAAGTAAAATTAATTGAAGAAGAGGACACGTGATAAGTTCTTTGTGGCAGCCCGGACAAACATATTGACACTGGAATCTTGGGAATGATTACATTCCTGGTTGACAATAACTTGGTTAGGTTCTGAGGTGGGATTCCCAAACAGACTTTACATGATTAGACTTTAAGTCCGATAGCAACAATAGGAATGTTAGTTCATTCTTTGTGATAAATGAGGGCATTATACAAGGAGCTCACCTCTATGTACCCTTATTGATACATTGATAAGACGAAATCTATCTTCTAATTAGGTATCGAACTTAATAAAAAAGAGATCAATATACAAAAAAGTAATTACAAATGCTGCAATATATGCAAACCTTGACTGTAAGGTAAAAACACGTTCTGGACAACTTCATAGTTATGTTGCATTTGTATATATATTGGAGATAGAAACTACATATGTTATTTAAGTTATATATATTTATTTATAATATTCAATTCGATCAACTAAGATATTTAAAAGAACATTATTGTTTATCTTCAATACATACCGTTCTCATGAAACCGTATTTGAAGAACGAGAACTTGTTTATTTTCAACACTACAAATGAAAATAAGCAACTTCAAACGATATCAATGGGTGCATAACTGTCCATGGAACGGACAATCAGTAAATAAGTTCATAATATAAACGACAATTAAAGGCATAGCAACACATATACAGAGGGGGATGTACATTACATTATACAATAATTAGATTGAGATTTCCAATGCCATTTTCGAGTACTCCAACTCTTTGTGATAAAGGAAACGTGCAGCTATTGGTCGTGGTTTACCATTCCTGGCTCCACCAAACCGGTGTACGTTGATCATCCGTTATTTTTGGCCTGGATATTTCCAACGCCATTTTCGAGTAATCAAAAACTCATTGTCATTAAGGTTCTGAGCAGAATGTATGATTTTTGGCGCAAGTAAACCGACATGTCTCATGACTGGAATCGGAGTTTCGTAACAGTCGTGATACACCCAAATCTTCAAATCTAATTCCAATGTGACGTCACAAACCCACAATACTCTCAGATCAATGAAATACTTTCATTCTTGATTTTGCTATATTCAACCTTTTCGATGAAAAAAACCCTGTTTTTATAATGTAATTAATTATTTACTATTATTCCGGTATAGCGTTTGATTCTATCTATATCCTGTAACTTTCTACCTATCTATATATGGGTCACAATGGCTCAACCGGGTAAATATTCAATTAAATTTGTTCATTGACGTTGAGCTTTACATCTCATCAGTACATAATGTATAACGATTCATACACTGTACAGTTGGCCGGTACTGCATGATAGCAGTGTAGAACAAAGAAAACAATTGTGTAGAGAATGGACAATTCAAAATTAGGCGTTATACATTAAATCATACTTTTTCGTATTTCTGTAGCATCGTATATATACATTGTATTTACTCAACAGTGATAAATCTTTGAAATTAGTCGTACATATTAATTGGGTCAATTTGAATAAAAAGCACCGGCCACGTAATCTCATGGTCCGAGGTGCGTGGTTCAACATTCCCTATACGTGTCAGGTTGTGTTTCTCGGGAAGCTGAGAAACAGGCTAGTCTGTGTTGTCGTGGTTATGTCCATGGGCAAGACACTTTACACTAATTGCTATGAATGACATGTGATGGGGCTCCCGTCTGTTGTTCATTGCTGATCATGATAACCCGAACAATTACAAAGGCATCTATAATTAAGTTATTTTATAGGAAAATCGCAACCGTAACGAATTTCATTTGTGCTAGTACTAAACGCCCTCTAAGGTTTCTTTTGGATCAGTCAACCATCTGAATAACTAAAAGCGTACCTACTTAATCCTTTAAATATAAATATTCATTAATTTTATATAACCTAAAAGTCCATTATCATGTTAAATGTCCACGTGACGTCTTTACAGCTGACAGCGTGTCCAAATTAATTCCCAGGAAACCTGTGTATGTGTTTGTTGTTCGTTGTTATTTTTATCGATTCTTTCTCAACCTCTAACCTCTAGCCAACATGCCAGTCAGACGTAATGACATTTACATGTCACCTTTAAATTATCTACTCATCCATGTTAATGATGCCGTGATAGACCTCCGTTTATCGATTTTCGTGTACATACTATCTCCGATTTATTTACTGTTGTTGTTAGTTATGTTTTCCCTTAGTAAAGTGGCGCTAATATACATATATGGTGCATGTGTCCTTAATCTATTTCGTCCATGTGTGTTAATAATGTGTTATATGTTGCCAAGGTATGTTGACACAGGTATATTTTGTCCCTTAATGTTGACTCTGTGGTATATTTTGTCCCTTAGTGTTGACTCTGTGATATATTTTGTCCCTTAGTGTTGACTCTGGTATATTTTCTCCCTTAGTTTTGACTCTGTGGTATATTTTGTCACTGTGTGTTGACACTGTGGTAAAGTGTGTCCCTGTGTGTCGACACTGTGGTATATTTGTCTCTTAGTGTTGACTCTGTGGTTTATTTTGTCACTGTGTGTTGACACTGTGGTATATTTTGTCCTTTAGTGTTGACACTGTGGTATATTTTGTCCCTTAGTGTTGACTCTGTGATATATTTTGTCCCTTAGTGTTGACTCTGGTATATTTTCTACCTTAGTTTTGACTCTGTGGTATATTTTGTCACTGTGTGTTGACACTGTGGTAAAGTGTGTCCCTGTGTGTCGACACTGTGGTATATTTTGTCTCTTAGTGTTGACTCTGCGGGTTAATTTTGTCACTGTGTGTTGACACTGGTATATTTTGTCCCTTAGTGTTGACACTGTGGTAAAGTGTGTCCCTGTGTGTTGACTCTGTGGTTTATTTTCTCCCTTAGTGTTGACTCTGTGGTATATTTTGTCCCTTAGTGTTGACACTGTGGTATATTTTGTCCTTGTGTGTTGACACTGTAGTATATTGTGTCCCTGTGTGTTGACACAGTGGTATATTTTGTCCCTGTGTGTTGACGCTGTGGCATATGTTGTCCCTTAGTGTTGACTCTGTGGTATATTTTGTCCCTTAGTGTTGTCTCTGGTATATTTTGTCCCTGTGTGTTGCCACTGTGGTATATTTTGTCCCTTAGTGTTGTCTCTGGTATATTTTGTCCCTGTGTGTTGCCACTGTGGTATATTTTGTCCTTTAGTGTTGACTATGTGGTATATTTTATCCCTAAGTGTTGACTCTGTGTAGCATCGTATATATATTTACTCAACATTGATAAATCTTTGAAATTAGTCGTACATATTAACTGCGTCAACTTGGATACAAAGCACCGGCCACGTAATCTCATGGTCCGAGGTGCATGGTTCAACATTCCCTATACGTGTCAGGTTGTGTTTCTCGGGAAGCTGAGAAACAAGCTAGTCTGTGTTGTCGTGGTTATGTCCATGGGCAAGACACTTTACACTAATTGCTATGAATGACATGTGATGGAGCTCCCGTCTGTTGTTCAGTTAGTCACCAACTCATACAAGGAGACCGAACCTCAAAATGTTCATTGCTGATCATGATAATCCCGAACAATTAAAAAGGCATCTATAATTCAGTTATTATATAGGAAGATCGCAACCGTAACGAATTTCATTTGTGCTAGTACTAAACGCCCTCTAAGGTTTCTTTTGGATCAGTCAACCATCTGAATATTTAAAAGCGTACCTACTTAATCCATTAAACATACATATTCATTAATTTTATATAACCTAAAAGTCGATTATCATGTTAAAGGTCCACGTGACGTATTTACAGCTGACAGCGTGTCCAAATTAATTCCCAGGAAACCTTCGGGTGTGTATGTGTATGTTCAGAGACAAACTGTACACCAGTGTCAACACACAGTGACAAAATATACCACAGTGTCAACACACAGGAACAAAATATACCACAGTGTCAACACACAGGGACAAAATATACCACAGTATCAACACACAGGGACAAAATATACCACAGAGTCAACACTAAGGGACAAAATATACCACAGTGTCAACACACAGGGACACACTTTACCACAGTGTCAACACAGGGACAAAATATACACCAGTGTCAACACACAATGACAAAATATACCACAGTGTCAACACACAGGGACAACATATACAACAGTGTCAACACACAGTGACAAAATATATCACAGTGTCAACACACAGGGAAAAAATATACCACAGTGTCAACACACAGTGACAAAATGTACACCAGTGTCAACACACAGGGACAACATATACCACAGAGTCAACACTAAGAGACAAAATATACAACAGTGTCAACACACAGTGACAAAATATACACCAGTGACAACACACAGTGACAAAACATACCACAGTGCCAACACACAGGGACAACATTTACCATAGTGTCAACACACCGTGACAAAATGTACACCAGTATCAACACAAAGGGACAACATATACAACAGTGTCAACACACAGTGACAAAATATACACCAGTGTCAACACACAGTGACAAAATACGCCACAGTGTCAACACACCGGGACAAAATATACCACAGCGTCAACACACAGGGACAAAATATACCACAGTATCAACACACAGTGACAAAATATACCACAGAGTCAACACTAAGGGACAAAATATACCAGAGTGTCAACACACAGGGACACACTTTACCACAGTGTCAACACAGGGACAAAATATACACCAGTGTCAACACACAGTGACAAAATATACCACAGTGTCAACACACAGGGACAACATATACAACAGTGTCAACACACAGTGACAAAATATACCACAGTGTCAACACACCGGGAAAAAATATACCACATTGTCAACACACAGTGACAAAATGTACACCAGTGTCAACACACAGGGACAACATATACCACAGAGTCAACACTAAGAGACAAAATATACCACAGAGTCAACACACAGGGACACACTTTACCACAATGTCAACACACAGTGACAAAATATACCACAGAGTCAACACACAGGGACAAAATATACCACAGAGTCAACACAAAGTGACAAAATGTACCCCAGTGTCAACACACAGGGACAAAATATACCACAGTAGAGTCATCACACAGGGACAACATATACAACAGAGTCAACACACAGTGACAAAATGTACACCAGCGTCAACACAGGGACAAAATATAGCACAGTGTCAACACACAGGGACAACATATACCACAGAGTCAACACACAGGGACAAAATATACCACAGTGTCAACACAGGGACAAAATATACCACAGTGTCAACGCACAGTGACAAAATGTGTACCAGTGTCAACACACAGGGACAACATATACCTCAGAGTCAACACTAAGAGACAAAATATACGACAGTAGAGTCATTACACCGGGACAAAATATACCACAGTGTCGACACACAGTGACAAAATATACCACAGAGTCAACACACAGGGACAACATATACCACAGAGTCAACACTAAGAGACAAAATATACCACAGAGTCAACACACAGGAACAAAATATACCACAGCGTCAACACACAGGGACAACATATACCACAGTGTCAACACACAGGGACAAAATATACCACAGTGTCATCACACAAGGGCAAAATATACCACAGCGTCAACACACAGGGACAAAATATACCACGGCGTCTACACACAGGGACAAAATATACCACAGCGTCAACACACCGGGACAAAATATACCACAACGTCAACACACAGGGACAAAATATACCACAGCGTCAACACACAGGGACAAACTATACCATAGCGTCAACACACAGGGACAAAATATACCACAGTGTCAACACACAAGGAAATCATATACCACAGCATCAACACACAGGGACAAAATATACAACAGTGTCAACACATAGGGAGAACATATACCACAGAGTCAACACTAAGGGACAAAATATACCACAAAGTTTACATTAAAGGACAACATATACCAGAGTGCCAACACACAGGGACAAAATATACCACAGTGTCAACACACAGGGACAAAATATACCACAGTGTCAACACACCGGGACAAAATATACCACAGTATCAACACACAGGGACAAAATATACCACAGAGTCAACACTAAGGGACAAAATATACCAGAGTGTCAACACACAGGGACACACTTTACCACAGTGTCAACACAGGGACAAAATCTACCACAGTGTCAAAACACCAGGACAAAATCTACCACAGTGTCAACACACAGGGACAAAATTTACCAAGGTGTCAACACAGGGACAAAATATACCACAGTATCAACACACAGTGACAAAATATACAACAGTGTCAACACACATGGACAACATATACCACAGCATGAACACACAGGGACAAAATATACCACAGTGTCAATACACAGTGACAAAGTATACCACAGAGTCAACACACAGGGACAAAATATACCACAGTGTCAATACACAGTGACAAAATATACCACAGTGTCAATACACAGTGACAAAATATACCACAGAGTCAACACACAGGGACAACATATACCACAGCATGAACACACAGGGACAAAATACACCACAGAGTCAACACACAGGGACAAAATATACCACAGAGTCAACACACAGGGACAACATATACCACAGAGTCAACACTAAGAGACAAAATATACCACAGAGTCAACACTAAGGGACAAAATATACCACAGCGTCAACACACAGGGACAAAATATACCACAGTGTCAACACAGGGACAAAATATACAACAGTGTCAACACACCGGGACAAAATATACCACAGTGTCAACACAAAGTGACAACATATACCACAGAGTCAACACTAAGGGACAACATATATCACAGTGTCAACACAAAGTGACAACATATACCACAGCAACAACACACAGTGACAAAATATACCACATAGTTAACACTAAAGGACAACATATACAACAGTGCCAACACACAGGGACAAAATATACCACAGTGTCAACACACAGGGACAAAATATACCACAGTGTCAACACACAGGGACAAAATATACCACAGTGTCAACACACAGTGACAAAATATACCACAGCATCAACACACAGGGACAAAATATACCACAGTGTCAACACACAGGGACAAACTTTACCACAGTGTCAACACAGGGACAAAATCTACCACAGTGTCAACACACAGGGACAAAATATACCACAGTATCAACATACAGTGACAAAATATACCAGAGTGTCAACACACAGGGACAAACTATACCACAGTATCAACACACAGTGACAAAATATACCACAGAGTCAACACACACGGACAAAATATACCACAGTGTCAACACACAGGGACAACATATACCACAGTGTCAACACACAGTGACAAAATCTACCACAGTGTGAACACACAGGGACAAAATATACCACAGTATCAACACACAGTGACAAACTATACAAGAATGTCAACACACAGGGACAAAATATACACCAGTGTCAACACACAGGGACAAAATATACCACAGTGTCAACACACACGGAGAACATATACTACAGTGTCAACACACAGGGACAACATATACCAAAGAGTCAACACACAGTGACAACATCTACCACAGAGTCAACACTAAGAGACAAAATATACCACAGAGTCAACACACAGGGACACACTTTACCACAATGTCAACACACAGTGACAAAATATACCACAGAGTCAACACACAGGGACAAAATATACCACAGAGTCAACACACAGTGACAAAATGTACCCCAGTGTCAACACACAGGGACAAAATATACCACAGTAGAGTCATCACACAGGGACAACATATACAACAGAGTCAACACACAGTGACAAAATGTACACCAGCGTCAACACAGGGACAAAATATAGCACAGTGTCAACACACAGGGACAACATATACCACAGAGTCAACACACAGGGACAAAATATACCACAGTGTCAACACAGGGACAAAATATACCACAGTGTCAACGCACAGTGACAAAATGTGTACCAGTGTCAACACACAGGGACAACATATACCTCAGAGTCAACACTAAGAGACAAAATATACGACAGTAGAGTCATTACACCGGGACAAAATATACCACAGTGTCGACACACAGTGACAAAATATACCACAGAGTCAACACACAGGGACAACATATACCACAGAGTCAACACTAAGAGACAAAATATACCACAGAGTCAACACACAGGAACAAAATATACCACAGCGTCAACACACAGGGACAACATATACCACAGTGTCGACACACAGGGACAAAATATACCACAGTGTCATCACACAAGGGCAAAATATACCACAGCGTCAACACACAGGGACAAAATATACCACGGCGTCTACACACAGGGACAAAATATACCACAGCGTCAACACACCGGGACAAAATATACCACAACGTCAACACACAGGGACAAAATATACCACAGCGTCAACACACAGGGACAAACTATACCATAGCGTCAACACACAGGGACAAAATATATCACAGTGTCAACACACAAGGAAATCATATACCACAGCATCAACACACAGGGACAAAATATACAACAGTGTCAACACATAGGGAGAACATATACCACAGAGTCAACACTAAGGGACAAAATATACCACAAAGTTTACATTAAGGGACAACATATACCAGAGTGCCAACACACAGGGACAAAATATACCACAGTGTCAACACACAGGGACAAAATATACCACAGTGTCAGCACACCGGGACAAAATATACCACAGTATCAACACACAGGGACAAAATATACCACAGAGTCAACACTAAGGGACAAAATATACCAGAGTGTCAACACACAGGGACACACTTTACCACAGTGTCAACACAGGGACAAAATCTACCACAGTGTCAAAACACCAGGACAAAATCTACCACAGTGTCAACACACAGGGACAAAATTTACCAAGGTGTCAACACAGGGACAAAATATACCACAGTATCAACACACAGTGACAAAATATACAACAGTGTCAACACACATGGACAACATATACCACAGCATGAACACACAGGGACAAAATATACCACAGTGTCAATACACAGTGACAAAGTATACCACAAAGTCAACACACAGGGACAAAATATACCACAGTGTCAATACACAGTGACAAAATATACCACAGTGTCAATACACAGTGACAAAATATACCACAGAGTCAACACACAGGGACAACATATACCACAGCATGAACACACAGGGACAAAATACACCACAGAGTCAACACACAGGGACAAAATATACCACAGAGTCAACACACAGGGACAACATATACCACAGAGTCAACACTAAGAGACAAAATATACCACAGAGTCAACACTAAGGGACAAAATATACCACAGCGTCAACACACAGGGACAAAATATACCACAGTGTCAACACAGGGACAAAATATACAACAGTGTCAACACACCGGGACAAAATATACCACAGTGTCAACACAAAGTGACAACATATACCACAGAGTCAACACTTAGGGACAACATATATCACAGTGTCAACACAAAGTGACAACATATACCACAGCAACAACACACAGTGACAAAATATACCACATAGTTAACACTAAAGGACAACATATACCACAGTGCCAACACACAGGGACAAAATATACCACAGTGTCAACACACAGGGACAAAATATACCACAGTGTCAACACACAGGGACAAAATATACCACAGTGTCAACACACAGTGACAAAATATACCACAGCATCAACACACAGGGACAAAATATACCACAGTGTCAACACACAGGGACAAACTTTACCACAGTGTCAACACAGGGACAAAATCTACCACAGTGTCAACACACAGGGACAAAATATACCACAGTATCAACATACAGTGACAAAATATACCAGAGTGTCAACACACAGGGACAAACTATACCACAGTATCAACACACAGTGACAAAATATACCACAGAGTCAACACACACGGACAAAATATACCACAGTGTCAACACACAGGGACAACATATACCACAGTGTCAACACACAGTGACAAAATCTACCACAGTGTGAACACACAGGGACAAAATATACCACAGTATCAACACACAGTGACAAACTATACCAGAATGTCAACACACAGGGACAAAATATACACCAGTGTCAACACACAGGGACAAAATATACCACAGTGTCAACACACATGGAGAACATATACTACAGTGTCAACACACAGGGACAACATATACCAAAGAGTCAACACACAGTGACAAAATATACACCAGTGTCAACACACAGGGACAAAATATACCAGAGTGTCAACACACAGGGACAAAACATACCAGTGTCAATACACAGTGACAAAGTATACCACAGAGTCAACACTAAGTGGTATATGTTGTCCCTGTGTGTTGACACTGTTGTATATTTTGTCACTGTGTGTTGATACTGTGTTATATTTTGTCCCTGTGTTGACACTGTGGTATATTTTGTCCCTGTGTGTTGACACTGTGGTATATGTTGTCCTTTAGTGTTGACTCTGTGGTATATTTTGTCCCTTAGTGTTGACTCTGTGGTATATTTCGTCCCTTAGTGTTGACTCTGTAGTATATTTTGTCCCTGTGTGTTGACACTGTGGTATATTTTGTCACTGTGTGTTGACACTGTGGTATATTTATCTCTGTGTTGACGCTGTGGTATATTTTGTCACTGTATGTTGACACTGTGGTATATTTTGTCCCTGTGTTGACACTTTGGTAAAGTGTGTCCCTGTGTGTTGACACTATGGTATATGTTGTCCCTGTGTGTTGACACTATGGTATATGTTGTCCCTGTGTGTTGACACTGTGATATATGTTGTCCCTGTGTGTTGACACTGTGGTATATTTTGTCCCTGTGTGTTGACGCTGTGGTATATGTTGTCCCTGTGTGTTGACACTGTTGTATATTTTGTCACTGTGTGTTGATACTGTGGTATATTTTGTCCCTGTGTGTTGACACTGTGTTATATATTGTCCCTTAGTGTTGACTCTGTGGTATTTTTTGTCCCTTAGTGTTGACTCTGTGGTATTTTTTGTCCCTTAGTGTTGACTCTGTGGTATATTTTGTCACAGTGTGTTGACACTGTGGTATATTTTGTCCCTGTGTTGACGCTGTGGTATATGTTGTCACTGTGTGTTGACACTGTGGTATATTTTGTCCCTGTGTGTTGACACTGTTGTATAGGTTGTCCCTGTGTGTTGATACTGTGGCGTATTTTGTCACTGTGTGTTGACACTGGTGTATATTTTGTCACTGTGTGTTGACACTATTGTATATGCTGTCCCTGTGTGTTGACACTGTGGTGTATTTTGTCCCTGTGTGTTGACATTGTGGTATATTTTGTCCCTGTGTGTTGACACTGTGGTATATTTTGTCCCTTAGTGTTGACACTGTGGTGTATTTTGTCCCTTAGTGTTGACTCTGTGGTATATCTTGTCCCTTAGTGTTGACTCTGTGGTATTTTTTGTCCCTGAGTGTTGACTCTGTGGTATATTTTGTCACTGTGTGTTGACACTGGTATATTTTTTGTCCCTTAGTGTTGACACTGTTGTATATTTTGTCACTGTGTGTTGACAATGTGGTATATATTGTCCCTTAGTGTTGACTCTGTGGTATTTTTTGTCCCTTAGTGTTGACTCTGTGGTATTTTTTGTCCCTTAGTGTTGACTCTGTGGTATATTTTGTCACAGTGTGTTGACACTGTGGTATATTTTGTCCCTGTGTTGACGCTGTGGTATATGTTGTCCCTGTGTGTTGACACTGTGGTATATTTTGTCCCTGTGTGTTGACACTGTTGTTAGGTTGTCCCTGTGTGTTGACACTGTGGCGTATTTTGTCACTGTGTGTTGACACTGGTGTATATTTTGTCACTGTGTGTTGACATTGTTGTATATGCTGTCCCTGTGTGTTGACACTGTGGTGTATTTTGTCCCTTAGTGTTGACATTGTGGTATATTTTGTCCCTGTGTGTTGACACTGTGGTATATTTTGTCCCTTAGTGTTGACACTGTGGTGTATTTTGTCCCTTAGTGTTGACTCTGTGGTATATCTTGTCCCTTAGTGTTGACTCTGTGGTATTTTTTGTCCCTGAGTGTTGACTCTGTGGTATATTTTGTCACTGTGTGTTGACACTGGTATATTTTTTGTCCCTTAGTGTTGACACTGTTGTATATTTTGTCACTGTGTGTTGACAATGTGGTATATATTGTCCCTTAGTGTTGACTCTGTGGTATTTTTTGTCCCTTAGTGTTGACTCTGTGGTATTTTTTGTCCCTTAGTGTTGACTCTGTGGTATATTTTGTCACAGTGTGTTGACACTGTGGTATATTTTGTCCCTGTGTTGACGCTGTGGTATATGTTGTCCCTGTGTGTTGACACTGTGGTATATTTTGTCCCTGTGTGTTGACACTGTTGTTAGGTTGTCCCTGTGTGTTGACACTGTGGCGTATTTTGTCACTGTGTGTTGACACTGGTGTATATTTTGTCACTGTGTGTTGACATTGTTGTATATGCTGTCCCTGTGTGTTGACACTGTGGTGTATTTTGTCCCTGTGTGTTGACATTGTGGTATATTTTGTCCCTGTGTGTTGACACTGTGGTATATTTTGTCCCTTAGTGTTGACACTGTGGTGTATTTTGTCCCTTAGTGTTGACTCTGTGGTATATCTTGTCCCTTAGTGTTGACTCTGTGGTATTTTTTGTCCCTTAGTGTTGACTCTGTGGTATATTTTGTCACTGTGTGTTGACACTGGTATATTTTTTGTCCCGGTGTGTTGACACTGTTGTATATTTTGTCACTGTGTGTTGACACTGTGGTATATTTTGTCCCTTTGTTAACACTTTGGTAAAGTGTGTTCCTGTGTGTTGACTCTGTGGTATATGTTGTCCCTGTGTGTTGACACTGTGGTATATTTTGTCACTGTGTGTTGACACTGTGGTATATGTTGTCCCTGTGTGTTGACACTGTGGTATATTTTGTCACTGTGTGTTGACACTGTGGTATATTTTGTCACTGTGTGTTGACACTGTGGTATATTTTGTCCCTGTGTGTTGACACTGCGGTATATATTGTCCCTGTGTGATGACTTTGTTGTATAATTTGTCCTTTGTGTTGACTCTGTGGTGTATTTTGTCCTTTTGTGTTGACTCTGTGGTGTATTTTGTCCCTGTGTGTTTAAACTGTCGTAAAGTGTGTCCCTGTGTGTTGATGTTGTGGTACATTTGGTCCCTGTGTGTTTAAACTGTCGTAAAGTGTGTCCCTGTGTGTTGACGTTGTGGTATATTTTGTCCCTATATGATGACTCTACTGTGGTATTGTTTCCCTATCAGGTATTTCATCCATTATATAAGATATATTATATAATTTGATTTATTACATAATCAACATTGTTCATTGAATTAATGATAACTTGCCTTGTCATGATATTTCCTTACAAAAGTATCTTCCGTTTTAATTGATACAACCGTATAATATGTCAAGAATAACGTATGGCATTTTCTTTTACCTTGACTATCACACGAGATATGCCATGTGTGTATGTTGTATAACGTTAAGTAGTTAATATCAACACATATTGATCTAAATAATGATACATATGTCTAACATCTTAAAAATCGTGAGTATTGCGGTTAGTAGGGATCACGAAGATCGCTTGATGAGATATTTATATTTTTATTTATCTAGAAATATGCATTCTGTAATATGAAACACCCATTCATAAAAAAAACAACAAAAAACCAACAATAATAATAAAACAAACAAACAAACAAACAAACAAGAGAAACCTCTCAAACACCGCTGTTGATGGTCGAGATCGTTATACTTGTATCGAGCCGTCATGCAGTCGGTAGACAACCATCCCTGTAGTAGGTGAGCGAGCTGCACGCTTAGCCCTGAGTCTTGGTAGCAGTTGTGTTTATCACTATTCCACACAGAACGGGAATATGTCCGTGGGAATACTACAAGAGAAAAAGTGACGGTAAGTGTTCAAAAAGGTAACTACACAATATTTAAATTGTTCATTTTGACAGTGATTTAAGCAGATGTTTTTCTAACATTTCTTTGCTAGCATACATTTTATTCAAAGGTTGAACAAGAAATTTTCTTTATCGAGGTTTTAATCGATAACCGAAATGAATACTGAGAAAATCGCTAATGTAAATTAGTGTTATCCGTTCATCAGTCTATATACATACTATTAAGAGGCGTAGACTGTGATGACGTCATACACAAACGTCTATTTTAATTACCAATTTAAATTAATTTAAAATTCGTCACCGGTCTTTTCTGTGGTGCAGATATGTGAAACGAACGAAAAACCTTGAAATTTAAATTCAAATGGACGCAGGGAATTTAGAATCGGATTTTTATAGTTTGTCATTGATAAACGGATAATCTTGTCCCTTAACAATGTATATTTTGTAGTCACATTGAAGTTTTAGTGAAAACAAATCTATTGGCACAAGAAGTAAACGGGTTAACAAGATGATAAATTGATGCGTAAGCCGTAATCTGAATTGCGTTTTTTAATGAAATCACTAAGCAATTTATTCTCATAATCATACTTTAATTCCTCTCGAAGAATTTGTTAAAATACAAATCATCGACAAAAGACAGAAAAAATGAAAAGAAAGAAAGAGAGAAAGAAAATAAATGATGAATACATTAAATTGCCAGTGAGGTCAGGAAAATAACAGGAATAACTTCCTTCACCGTCAAAGTGATTGTCAGTCATTATATTACAAATAGTTATGCATAGCGCGTGTAAAAAAAAATCGAGCAGACTTCCTCAGGAACTGTATTTGAACCACGTCATCTGTGAAGGTGATACTTGTGGTCGCTCGTAAGAAGCTGAGAGTAAAGGAGACTGTATCAATTCTTTTAATTGACGTAAGAACATTGGTGTCATATTTGGTCAGAATATCGTACTTAAAGTTTTGCCTTAGAATGTTGTTGTTTGTGCACACGGAACAGAGATTAAAGAAGATAGTACCCATGGTCTTAATTGACGTAAGAATATTGGTGCCAAATATGGTCAGAATATCGCCATAAAGTTTTGCCTTGGTGTTCGTGTTTGTATACATGGAACGGAGATAAACTGCAGTGATGTCGAAATGCTGTGGACAGTGTGGACACAGATTCCCGACAAAGTATTATGTAAGTGCCAACAGGGAACATAGGGAGTAGACGGTTTGAATGTCGGATGGAGATTCCACAGTAAGCCACATTAGGTATAGAATAGAATATTATGAGAAATGGATCATTCTGAAAAATGTCAAGTCTTTATCATTTGCCATACATTCCTTTAGGGACGAATTAATTGAAACGATGTCAAAATTATTTGGACAGTGTTGACCTGATTACCGACAAAATATGTTGGTAGTGCCAACAGGGAACATAGGGAGTAGACGGTTTGAATGTCGGATGGAGATTCCGAAGCAAGCCATATATGTATGGAGTATATGAGAAATGGATCTTTCCGAAAAATGGCATGTCTTGATCATGTGCAATAGTTCCTTGAGGGACGAATTTTCGTAGGACTCTTTAGTTGATTCCAAATAAACATTTAACACTGAAGCTTGGACGGAAATGCATATGACCGAAGATATGTCTCCAAGTAAGAAACAAGATTGTATCTCCGGAACACTTTAACTATGTATGGGAAGTATCCTGTAGTATGACTAATTGTGGAATTTCGAGCCAGCACTGCAATATATAAAAACAAACGTATCTGCTTCGACAAATAAGATTGGCCATTACAGTAATTTTTTGAAGAAACAGCAATTTTCTCTTATCAATTTATGCTAAGATTCTGAAAAGGCCAATCAGGGACTCGGTGATACCCGACCTTGTACGGCGTGGTATACCAAGTTTAAGTTTAACGGCGTAGTCGTGAAAACGTGCAATCCTGGAAATGTCATAAACAATAAGATGAACCCAACGTTCGCATCCATAAGAAATAGACGGTAAATCGATTTTCTTGTTATGTTATACCACTCTAGTCTTTGCCATCCACTTTACATTTTGTTTCCAAGAATAGATATCTGATTTTTATTTCAATTGGGATAAGGCAGGGGTAAAATCTCTTGCCCATATTATTTTTCATATTTTTAATTGATTTACATTTTTTTTTATCTTTGTGGTATTTTTTTACACAACATTTCAAATAAACTACAACTTTTTATTGAAATGACATTATGTTTGCCCTGTTATACGCAGATTATATTCTTCTCTTTGCTGAAACGCAAGACAGGTTACAAAAAGCACAGGCCATTTTCCAATAAATCTGTGAAACTTGGAAATTAAAGATTAATGTTGACAAAACAAAAATTACGATTTTCTGCAAATGAAAAGGTAACCAAAATCTAGAATGTCATCCAAAAGAAGCAACACTTGACATTTTCTACATTTTTACATACATGGGTGCAGTAATTAATTATAATGGAAACTTTGTCAGGGCAGGGTATAGACTTATTGAGCAAGCACAAACATCATGATTTGCATTGTATAAAAACAAATTGTAACCATGTTTTTTTTCCAATTAATATATAGCTTCTTAGGTTTGATATAGCTGAGCTAATTTTGCTGTATAGTTCCGAAGTGTGGAGATTTGAAAAGTTAAATACATTGGAACAAATCCAACTTTTACGGTTTATGGAGAACTCGGTCAATTACAATTAGAACTGAATTTTATAATTTAAAGGGCCTGTTTCCAAAATGGCCCCTTCTCTGATTCAAATTTCCTGTTGGTGGTGCATTGCCCTTGCCGTTGTGGTCACAAATCTATAAAGTATAAAGATTTAGGTCAATTGGTTTGTTTTTTATGGCTCCTCAAAGTCCTTTCAGAAGCTTTCTAAGTGTTGATAAAATGTGCATGTTATGTAAAATATTAATGAAAATCCAATCAAATGATGGTCACCGTAAAGAATACATTCATGGCATTATTGTGACAAAATATCATGTTTCCATCGCGCCATTTGGCTGTTTTATGGAAGAAACAATCTCAAAAATGCCATTTTCGATGATAACATGTTAGACACAAAAACTGTGTTTTTTTAGAGAATACACCCTTTTATGGGCGTTGGATGCAAACCAATTTTTATCGTATTAAACAGTACGTAATATGCTATTGATGTATTTGCTCGGTATGTTGAGAATATGTAAACAGCTAATACTTAGTAGTTTGGTACAATTATGCGAAAATGTGTGATAAATAACGAACAACTAATTACACAAAATAACAAGGCAATATAATAAATCACATTCAATACCTCCAAGAAGCGCAGACTTGATTGATTACTTAGAACAAAATAAAGTATTTCATATGGATAATCTATCTATTCGATGTGGCGTGGTGGCAGGCACAAAGAAAGTGAGACAAGTCAGGGTCCCAACCCTGACAGAGCCACAACGCTTTGGAGATGGGGCAATAAAATAAGGAAAGTGAGACAAGAATAGCTAGCGTCAAGTCAGTGATTCCGTAAACGAATAGACAAAGACAAGAAGATACGGATAAATGTACAAGGCCGGCCACACGATCAGAAAATTCAAAAGAGGACAACTTGAGATAGAACAGTATTCATGTATCAGGGTGTCATCAGTGTAAATCTTTATATCGATACTGTTTATTTAGTCGTTAGATATCATAAAACTGTCATGAAAATATCCGCTCTGATATTCAATATAAAATTTTGTATATAATAAGCTATATAATAGGGTTTCAGACAAGGTTGTTACTCATTTCCCCTTTTCTTTCAATTTACAACCACATTCAGGCGGCGATATGAGAACGTCCCACCATATGGAATTAGCTGAATTTTGGTACACATATGAAACAAGTAAAGCTCTATCCGATTTTGTGATGGAAATTTGCATCCAAAACTATAAAACGGGAGAAAATTGCAATTTTAGGGCATTTTCTTCATAATTGTGTCTCTGCAAGTGCATTTTCATCCGAGAAAATTTTTGTTTTATGTTTTATGAATAAACACGATATTTTGGAAATATTTATCAAAAGAAATTTATACTATGTTGCGAATTACAATTTCGAGATAACCTTCTTTTATTTACGACATTATGTCTTTGATGCTCAAATTAACAACTTTATAAAAATACATTTTCACTGACATTATGAAATCTGGGTATCGGAAAGGTGTAAAATTATTCTTCGGAAAAGAAAAAAAAAATGTAAAACGTTGAGCTAGATAAGAAATTATACGGGGGCAGGCTCCTATGGATAATTAACATTACTGGAAACAGGCCCTTCAGAATGACACGGTTTGGAGCAATCTTATTTGTAGTGAAAATAAACTGAGTAGTATATCAGTATATACAAACATGTAATTTAAAATTTTCGAATGAAACTGGAAGGTGGCAGCGAATCCCAAAAGAAGGAAGAATATGTAATTTGTGTTTAGAAAATGTTTTGAATGAATGTCATTTTCTGTTTGCTTATAAGAACGCGTCTGTTACAACTTTACAAAGAAACTAAATTGTATTATTACCTCTCATATCCAAATGAAACTAAAATGAAAGGTCTATTTTCAATTATTAATAAACGAGTCCTAAAAACACTTTTTAGTTTTCTTGGAAAAAAACAAAAACTTTTTATCTTTTACATTGTATAAACACGATATATGTATTATGTAATATAATGCTATTGTACCTAAAGTGTTTGTATGATAATCAATACACTATATATTGTATGTATTTTAATATTTGACAACATTATTTTGTTGTTATTTGTAACGTAGCTAACTTTGTGATTATGTAAATTGTTATGGTTCTCATGTAATACAATGCCATGTCTCTGAGTGTTCAAAGAATATCTTGAATCTTGATTAAGCTTTTTTTAGCAGTCGATATATTAATTTGTACTTCAATTAGGTTAATTAGGTAAATCCATTTTTGCGAAGTGATGGTGACAATTGAAGGATCTAGCTGGCTGGAGGACGTCTCCAACGTTGATCGATCATACGGTTCCTCCGTACTGACCACGACTGCCGCGACTCTGGTCATCTGTCTGGCTACCTGTGTCAGAGAGAAAACATCTAAGGCCTCTACCTATAACACCTTGACCAGTACCTGTGATTGTTACGACAGTCTGACCACTTCGACGTTAGTGAACGGAAATCGGCTTTGGAATCGTAAGGACAAAAATCTTTCTTTCAATTCCTGTCGTACAAGTTGAAGCAATCTCTAGCATCTTCAATCTAAAAGAAACTTTTATTATAGCATTAACACAGTGGCGGTAAACACAAGCTGTTTAATAACATAACTTTACCATATACTGCATGTGTATGGCGGACGAATTACCATTGTAAGGTTATCATACTTTAGACGTATACATATATATTATCCAGTAGAAACTTCTGTAAACAATGGAGTAAAAAACGAATTCATTGAGGTAGAATTATGACTTGTTACTTTTTATATACAAAATTTAATGATATCGATATCATCTATTCCACAGGTCAATTCGAAGGATATTTATACAACAGTCAACTTGGCTTGTATATAAAAATTGTTACCGACCAATGGATTTCACACTGGGATGCCGAGAGCGACTGCGCGGCGGATGGTGGACGGTTGGTTGTTTTGGATACCGTTGCTAAGCACACGTATATTACCGGACTACCAGAGGTGTTGTGTACGTATTGTTTTAGACAGTCAACAGGTTAATGGAACCATAGCTCAATGAACAAACCAAAAAAGCTTTTAAATAAACTAATAATGTAATGTTATAAGCCCTCAAAATATTTAAATTTATCTTAAAATTCTTATTTCTCAAACCCCCAAATGATTTGTCTTGAACAGCCTCAAAATAGATATGAAAAATCTTGGACATGTTTCAAAAACTATTTGAAAATTGAGGCATAAACATTTTTAGAATTATTAAATGATCTTTGAATATGATATCAAAATGGTGTCGATTAGAACATCAATTGCTTTAACGGTCATAGACTTAAATTCATCACGTAAAAGACACGCAAAAAGTCATGCACGTTTATTCCATCGCTTTTGTAGAATTTTAGAATAACTAAGAAGGCACTACTTTTATCGACGAGATTCCGGAATTCGGGTTCCTGTCTCTAAACGAATCATGTTACTGCAATATGAACACAATCGGAGCACCTCGCCTCCGTCAGCGAACGTAGGCTAGTTTCGAAAAAAATTGACGCGGGTTCCAATTGATATGAATTGATATCAGGCAATATTAAACTTCAGATAGATTCCAGGGAACTTTCTCGATGATTATGAATTTTTTAAAACATTGTTTTATATATTATCTAATACTTTATAAATGTTTTTCTTTAATGGGATATGAAACACTTGCATTGAATTGTTTTAGAAATAACGATTTTAATTGCATAATGAATATTTGCAGATAATAACTACTACCATCTTGGTGCGACCGATGTGGCAGTCGAAGACACGTTCGTTTGGAGTACCGGAAGTGTAGTGTCGAGACAATCTTTCCTGTGGGAAACTAATCAACCCGATAATTACCTCGGCTCCCAGAACTGTCTAGTATTATACAGATGGCTGTATGACGATGCTTTCTGCAGCGATATCATGAATTTTATCTGTGAACTTGTATAATGTTGAATAAACTGTTCATTTATTCATTTCAAGTACGACATATATATCTAATGTGCCGTAATGCCTGCTGGATTATATATATAATAATACCCCCTCCAGAAATCAGCCGTCAGTGTTCCTCGGGAAATTGTTGTCAGTGTCCCCCGTTATTAGCCAACGCCAGTGTCCATCAGAATTCGCGGCCATCGATATTCTCTGAAAATAGCCACCAATATCCCCCGGAAATCAGCCGCAAAAGTTCCCCTAAACCAGTCAGCATAATCCATCGGGAAGTAGCCGCCAATGACCCCCGAAAATCAGCCGCCAGTGACACCCGATAATCAGCCGCCTGTGACCCCCGGGAATCAGCCGCCTGTGCCCCCCGCCCGGGAATCAGCCGCCTGTGACCCCCGTGAATCAGCCGCCAATGACCCCCGGGAAATCAGCCAATTCAGTCAAGGTTCAGAATCAAAAGAATTGGCCGAGATGTTGCAATTATGCCCTCGAATCACACAGCACGATAGGTGGGATGTCTATAGACCGGTAATACCACACGATAAATCGACCTGTTACACATACATGTACGGCAATAATATCAAATTAAATTAAAATAAATTGAAGGCATTAATTAATTAGGTGATATTACGTTGTTCTTTCCACTGGGTTATTTTTGAAAACTCCTCCAGATGACAGGCTTGCGTTTGTGAAGATCTCTCTCAGACTTCCTTTCATGGTTATTTTTAAATGTCAACAGTTGAATTTAATTCAATATGCATTCATACGCACTTTCATGAGCGAATAAAGTGTACTTTGAATAATAAACGCTGTGGTGCTCTGTGAGATGTGTGTTAAGATTGTAGTTTGTGTCAGTACTAGGTAAATGTGGCGCCTTTCTTTCTCTGTTGATTAGTTTATATGTTACCGGAGATACCACTTGATAACAACATTAAATGCCTAAATGACTCGGCCAAGTAAGATTGCAGATTTTCGTAAAGGTTATGGCCCCTTGATTAATGGAGAATGTAATTTTAGGATGTTTCCGTGCAATTACTGCAACAAATATTATCAGGTTACTCACTCATGAAAGGAGGGAAAGCGGGGATAGGAATTCTATGAATTAGCTTGTTAAAAGTTATTTCTGGAGAATAACTGAAAGAGTATCTCTTAAACTTATATATAGGATATATAGGTTCTCTTCAGTTCCTTGTGCCTGTTCAAGTTTGATAAGACTGAACAGGAAAACAACATGACTGTCTGTCAGCCATCTTGGATTTTGGATCTTGAAAAGTACTTACAGGATATTTGTCAAACTCAATATGTCTGTTTAACACCCCCAATCCCCACAAAAAAAGAATGACTGACAGGTTGCCATCTTTTCAGAAGGCACTTGACTTTTTGTCAAGTTTCAAAGTGCATGATCAGTTTTGAATTAATGGATCAAAATGGCTGACAGGCATGTTTTTCTGGGTTTATTGCCCAGTGAACAGCCATGATTATTTTAAAGCGCGGTCTCCTTGTAGTGTTTGGTAACTATTTCACTGAACAAAATACAGGAGGCCTATATACATGCCATCCAGAGCAATTAAGGTAAAAGGACTTGCCCAAGGAAATAACAGCACAGACTTGCCTTTTTCCTATTAGAGGACTATCAATCAAGCATTTCGAGTAAAGGTAACTATTCAAGGAGCTACATTCCATTCTGAATCTTGCATGTAGGATCTGGCTATGTCTTCTTCCAGATGAGAGGTATAATAGCATTTTATGGAAGGTACATGTTTTTTTATGATTCCGCAATGACGGATTTGCTTTAACATCGAAAGGAAGAAGAGTTTCAGCAGTTTAAGATGGATGGAATGAACGAATTCTGAAATCAAGAAGTATGACAAAGTCATGGACGAATTTCTCCATCTCTAGGTGCATGAGTATGTACATCTGAAGTTTGTGCGCCTGACGTCTTTTTTCAAGTGTTTACCAACCCGTTTCATTGTACAACATAAATCTATCCGTACGATTTGTCTATCCCGTTACAACTCTAGCGGCCTCTAGACGTAAACTTTCTAATACATTTATTTAGATTACTGTAAGATTGTCCCACACAATGTCAGGATATTCTAATACTGGACAAAAAAAAAAAGAAACGTACAGTGTTTGGAGGGATTGCCTATCTAGAGAAAACTTGAATTCTCTCATACATATATACATCTAGATGTTTGTGGTAATTGACTTAGTTTATAGGAATGTTGTTCAGGTAAAGCGGGGGAAGAGCTTCACGTCCACTTTTCCTACTGATTGCTAAACTTTCGGTTTTTAAGGGATTAAATCAACTAACCCTCTTTGTGACCAGGAATACATAGTTTGAAGGTCTCTATTAATGAGATCTGCACTAGTTGCTGGAGTATCAACAAATGTATACAAAGAATTGTCGTCAGCGAAAAGCTTGATAATGGCATTGACAATATCATTAATGAAAATCAAAAGCATCAAAGGTCCTAAAATTGATCCTTGTAGTACACCAGCTAATATGAAACGCTAATTTGAAATTTTACCACTTAGAACGGATCTCTGGGTACGTTGATATCAGTAATGTTTAAACGATTTCATTCAAATTTCCACCAATGCCAGGGCACGAATTGGCGGTATTGCTAGTCACTCGGATAGCAAATTTCTCCTCAGGCGACCAACCCCCGTATCCCCGTAAAGAGGATAACTTTAAAGTTAAATCACTGTGCCAAACTCTATCAAATGCCTTGTTGATATCGTAGAAGTCCATACGAATTTCTTTGTCTCTATCTGACGCTGATGTTACGTCATAAACAATAGAAATAAGCTGGTTTTTAGCAAGACTCTGTTCTGAAGCCACACTTATTTGGTGATGAAAAGAGAATTTTCGAAGAGAAAGTTATTTACAATATGGTCATTATTATAGGCATTTTATTTCATTAAGTGAATATTAATTTTTTTTTTTTTAATTTTTATTTTTTTCCCACGAGAGGTTTCTTACAGATTTTATAATATTCACAATCTTAACTGAAGACTGAGGAAATTCCTTTTCATATATATACTGATACTTATATCTGATTCACTTTACATATGTGGCAGAATAACTATGAGCTTTACTTTTCGGGTAATTATTTTGAACCTGGATTAAGAGACCACCTGTCATATGAGACCTTTTTCATTAACTCCCTTGGAAGGTCACATATGACAGGTTTGACTGTACATATTTGTAAGCACGTCTTTTCATAATTATACCAAATATAGACTGTAAGGATAACGGTCTATAATTAGATTGGGATGATTTATCACCTTTCTCAGAAAACAGGTGTTACGTTTGGCCATAAACTGACAGAACTCTTTACTGTATATATCTTGAAAAAGTGACAGAAAACAACTGCGAACTACTTTTTGTGTATTATCATTTCCAAGACCTCGTGAAGCAGCCTTCAAGCACTAGCGAATCAAAACGCATTGAACTACGTGATTAAAAAATAGTCCTAGTCAAAGGTCACCGTGTCAACCTATAAAAACGCATTGAACCACGTGATTAAAAATAGTCCTTGTCAAAGGTCACCGTGTCAACTTTTAAAAACGCTTTAAACAATTGTAATGATTGGGGGTTGAATGACACCAATCCAACCTATTGTAAAGAACAGATTATTCATAGAAAAATGTCTAGACGTTTTTAATCGATGGTTACAATCCTGGTAAAAGTAGACTATACATAAAGGTAAATACAGGTTAAAAGACCTCTATCCAGATCATTGTCCTCCATCGACTAAAACGCCAATCCGGGTTTCAATGTTTATGGAGTGTTTTATCGAATGTGGTGTTTGTGCGATGATGACCTTGTTTGGTAAATGACGACTTCCCTATATCTAGCCTGCTGCGCACTTCAACAATACATCAATCATTACCTATTGTTCTTTTGTCGGGGTTTAACTGAAAGAAATTTTCTCTGAACAGTGGATCATAACATAACAGTAATAATTATGTAATTATGTAAATTTAGATAGCTAATTATCGAATGTGCAAAATGCATAATTTGATCATCGATTTAAACTAACCAAATAAGACCAGTCATTGGGTGCACGGCCTTATATAGTCTGGACTTAAAAAGAACATCATTGAGTACCTCCTTCAATACGAGGCCAACAACATATCAATCATCCCTCGCATTTCAAGTGTTTCACAATGTACAGAACAAAAAACATATACCAACTCCAGGAAATGGGTAGTTAAATGTACAGAACAAAAAACATAATTATTATATCAACTCAAGGAAATTGGTAGTAAATTGTACATGACATCTGCAGCAGGTTCGAAAATACAGGCGTAAACAGGTGTGTTTTAATCACCTGAAAGGACCTCTGTCCAGAACAAAATAATTTTTCCAACAAATGAATTCTACCTAAACCCGATTTTATTTGTGGCACACTTAGAGTGAACACTTAAACTTGAAATAGGTTTCAAAATTCAAAAGGTCAAATGGGTTCGTGCATGGGCAAAATTCTATTGTTCTTGAAAGAGGTCCTTGATAAAGTCTTCGACTTTTTGGTAGCATATTGTAAGCTGTTCCATAAAAGGGTAGTGGACTTTTTGGGATATGACTATTCATCGCTTGGGTTAGGATATACCAGTTGATTTCATTGTCAGTCTCTGTATATATATCGCCTGGAAGTGCTATCTAAATGTTACGTTCTTGTCTTAGTTCGTCATAGTTTCCTTTGTTGTAACTGGCGTTGGTCGTTTTAGTTTTAGCGAATGATCATGATCGATCTTCCCTAAAACATTTTTGATATTCATGTCTGAAGCCGTACCTTCCTCGTTGGTAAGTTGGTTTGGTTACATTTGTTTAACGTCTTATCAACAGCCAATATCATTCAAGGACGGCCTCCGCGCTTGTGATATGCATGCATATGGTGAGTGCGTATGTGTGTTCAGAAAGAAAAGAAGAGATCCCAAATCTAATCGCCTTTTACGATCATGCAATGGGGGCAGCAGGTACAATTCATAAGCCCTACCTGCAGGGCAGTCTTTGGTAAGTACAAGGTCCAGAATACTATAGGTACGTTATTTATTAACACACGAGCGAACGAGAAATACAATTAAGATAGAGTACACACGTACATGATGACATATTACAGGCCATAGACATGGTGTCAAGAGGGTTTTAGATATACAATTTTCTTTGTTGGAATACTGCCCAGAATTAAACTATATTTGTGAGCGAATATATCTGTTTACATGTCTTGTTTTTTCATCTTTAAAACCATATTTTATTCAAATCTACTTATACAGTACTTTCCATTTAAAAATGTTTCCAAATTCGTCCTGTAAGGTTTAAGAAAAAATACAGTGACTATATTATACAGTGAAAAGTGACACCACGTGTGCTGGCACGAAGATGATATCAGATATCAGTAATATAGTATGTGCTTCCATACAGACGTCCTTACTGTCACTTTAAAATATATAGCATATGTGAACAATGTGTCATTCTTCGGCCCCTTGTATAACACAAATCAAGACCAAGGGTGCTTGGAACTACGATTGGATGGTGGTATATACATGTATGACACGCTGCCACGCTTTGGTAGCCAAAGTTTTGTGTACGGCCGTTCTCTTTAAAGAATTCACAACGTCAGCAAATCTATCGGATATACACACAACCTTATATTTAAGCATTGAACTGTTACCAAATGGTAGTATACAGTCGATATGAATACAATTTGGGTGACAGATAAATAGAATGTCGCCCGTCAGGGCGACATGAAATATTTATCTGTCACCCAAATTGTATTCATATCGACTGTATACTACCATTTGGTAACAGTTCAATGCTTATATTTACATTCATAATTTTATTTTATTTACTGTAGCTTAAGACGCGTTTAAATTGGCCGCTTCCCCCTATCACTGACGTCATCAAGTTCAAATACCGGAACAGCCGAAATTTCCAGAAGGAATAATATAGTCCCTCATGTCGTTATCAATAGCAATCACATGAAATGTTTTTTGCACAATTTGGCTTTATATTATATTTTATAAAAGTTTGTAAATATCTTTAAATTGTTCACAATTGCATAAATTCTGATTGTTAAAAAATAAAGCCGTTTTTCGGCGCATGATATACGGTTAACATTTTGAAGTGATGCGGCGTTGAATGGGTACTGCACAGACAGACTCGATTCCTCGGAAACACTTATGTTTCTTTCGACTGGATTTACGTTATTTTCAGAGGAATATCATCTCTTAAATTTTAAATGAGCGTCGTCTTGACAGCAGGTGAAAACGATTTCAAGGATATTTCATTAGAAACAGAATCCAGTCTAACCGGTCACATCAGTGTCGCTAACTTAGCAGACGATATGTTCAACTTCACAGGAGCTCGATTTTGGAGTAAGGTACTGTAGGCCTTTGACATCAGTGAATAACCACATAACTATAATTCAGTATGCATACACAACCAGAAACCATGTCGATACTGCTGATTTTTCGCAAGATTTTTTTTTTTTTAATGCTGGACTTTAAATGTTGTCGTGTCTAGCATTTCTGACAATTCGACAATGAGCCCCTGTGTGACGACAGTGACAATTTGATTACTTCCATTCTAGATCAGGAATAGAGCTTATAATAATTTTGTGTCGAGTTGGTCGACTTCATTTTTTCTATTATTAACTTTTACTCTCATAACTTGCGTTGCTTTTTTTGTGGTGGTTTATGTAGATAAATGCTAGCATTCGAAATATCTCCTGGCCGAATGTAACTGGGGACCATTGTTTTGACCAGCAACACCTGGGGCTGTATCCCTACTCTGACCGAATCACTGTAAATTGTAGTATACAGTCTCATGAATACAATTTGGTTTACTAACGACATATAGGCAAATGCAACACAGAATGTAAATATAGCATTATAAGTTCAGCAGATAACATGAAAAATGCAACCAGTGAGATGTTAATAATTCATTATCATGATAGATCGACAACTGCTGCTGTAATTGTGGTACAGATCAGTACTATTTCAGTGCATATACACGTAACATATCTTTTTAAGAAAGTGTCCTATATATGGAATTTAAGAATCATAAATAATACGTTTGAAAGTGACAATAGCTACATACGGTGTAAAAATATACAATACTGCAAATAGTTGTATAACATGTCCGTGTGCTGTTCCTGATCCCTCTCCTTAGTACCAATATCCGGTGTACAGTGTTTCGGGGAAAACGTATAACTTAGCAGACACAAACTGTCTTTCTGTGGATATCTGTTCAGTCTGATTCACCAGGAAATCTTAACTATTTTCCTCAAGACTTTTTATATCAATTCACAAATGAATTTGAAATCATCTGTGCAGGTGACGTCGTCGAACTTTGACTGTGTTAAAGTCAAACAGTTCTGGTTTCCTCCGTCATTGTTTGGTTGATAGTCATGCCACAGCTGGGCATCACGTGACACTGGGCTTCCGGTACTCCACACGAATGAGTCCTCTTGAACATTATCCGTCGCCGCGACCAAGTAGTGGTGGGTAGCTGGAATATAAGAATGAAATATATACAGTCACATTGAGATTTGATTTAAACATATTTTTATTGTAATAAATTGTTGACAATTGGGATTGGACACAAGTTTTTCCAACTTAGTGACGCCCTCTCCCTAGTACATAATATAAATCAATACATAATGGACAGCAGTGAATGCAATATATATATATATAAATAAAAAAAATCTATAAAGGAGAGAAGGAGAAAAGGGAAAGATGGAAGAAAAAGAAGGGGGGGGGGGGGGGGGGGGTTATAGTCATTTCCTATGTACAAATACTCTTTTACATACACATACATTTTAGCAGTAGCGATAAGTTGTAAATAGTTATCTGACAGGCTGGAAAACATCGATCAATACACTTTCTTAAAACTTTGTCCGTTATGCACATTCCATGAAAAACTTTACTCTGTAGATCCACTCGAAACCATTCCTTTCCTTGAGCCGTTCAACCATACCAGCCAGCAGATACATGTACAAATGGTATATACTATTGACATATATACAGTATAACATATAATTAATTAATTAATTATTTAATTCATTAATTAGGTAATAGCTAAGATACAGGGTAGTTAAAGGAAATGGGGTAAGGTGCTCAGAAAGTCAAAACCTGCCAGTACTGTCAATATAAAGTTGGACTGCTTTTGCAATACTAAGATTTGCATCGTTTTCTAGATCTGCATCACCTCTTAGAAGTATATCTAATGTGATATTACCAGGGTACCAATGGAGATCATTTAAAAGCGTCTGTTGTATAATGTGATATTTAGGGCACGCAAAGAAGAAGTGATACGAGTCCTCGCACACGGATCCACATACGCATCGTGCTGAAGGCAACAGATTGGATCTGAAAAGATCGTAATTCAGGGTACTTGCTCTATTTCTCAATCTACAGTGGAGAATATTTAGCTGTCGAGTACCAAAATTTAGAAAGCATACATCAGTTTCTGTAAAGAACGTTTTACTAAAATTTGATTTAAAGGAATTTAAAGTTGGAGAATCCCTAATAGATATATCTAAATTATTCCAAAGAGAAGAAGTTGAAGGAAAGAAGGAGTTTAATATGCGTTGGAGTCTATAACGTTGTTGCCGCACTTGCTGGGAATTTCTTAAGTTATAATTTGTTCAGACTCCAGTATTATCCGGTAAGATATCACATAAGTATGGGGGAGCTATGTTATGTTTTATGTTATAAAAGAGGGTCAATTTTCTTATTTCTCTCCTCTTGGCTAATGGAAGCCATCCAATTTCTTTATATATAAACTCTATTTTTGTGTATACTGGTAACCCTGTAATAATACGAGCCGCCTCAAGTTGTAAATTTTCAAGATTATTGGAATTGGTAACGCCACAATTATCCCAAACTTCGCATGCATACTCTAAGATAGGTCTAATGTAAGTTAAATACATTTTTTCTAATGTTTTTCGGCTTAGTAGAAATTTCGGTTTACGAAGAGTTGCTATATATTTAGAAACCTTCTTGATGATTTCGTCTATATGTTTTGACCATTTAGTATCACTACTTAAAATTACTAGTGTTTATGTTTATCTGTTATTTCTATAATTGTGTTATTGAATGTAAAAAGTGGCTGGTAAGGAAGATTTGAAAAGTATACTAGCATGATTTCTGTCTTTTTGGGGTTGAAGGACATAAGCCAGTCATTTGACCATTTTTCAAGAGCTTTTAAATCAGTATTAACAACACGTGTAATATCATCTAAATTTTTTGAAGAGTATGATAATGAAGTGTCGTCAGCAAACAGACGACATAATGATGTGAGTTCGGTGGATATATCGTTGATATAAATGAGGGAAAATAGAGGCCCTAGGACAGATTCCCTGTGGTACACCAGCATTAATATTTTTCGAAGAAGATTTGGAATTATTTATATAAACAGACTGTTTCCTGCACGACAAATAATTAACTATCCAGGTAAGTAATTTTCCATTTCGTCCATATTGTCTAAGTTTGTATATTAGGCCTTTATGCCAAACTCTATCAAAGGCTTTGGAGAAGTCGCAAAAAATAAATGCTATGTGTTCATAATTTTCCAACGATAACAGCATAGAGTGATACAATTCTATCAGTTGGTGCGTGCAAGAGTGTTTTGGTAAGAATCCTGATTGTAACTTGTATATGAGATTGTTTTGGTTGAAAAAATTGTAAATGTGTTTGTATACTAAACGCTCAAATATTTTTTCCAACACAACTTAGTAATGATATTGGCCTATAATTAGATACACTGTGTTTATCCCCACCTTTGAATATAGGCATAACATTTGCTATTTTCCATCTTTCGGGATAGGAACAAGTTTGAAGGGACACATTAAATATGATAGATAAAGGTAGAGCAATCTCATTAATAATCAATTTCAACATTCTATGACTTATTCCATCAGGCCCTGTTGCTTTATTTATACTTAAAGTACATGATATATCTTTCACGTCGTCGGATGTAATAACTATATCGGTAAGTATGGAGTCAGTTAGTGTATCAAATGTAGGTAGGTGTTTGCCTTGGTCATCTAGTGTCGATATAGATAAAGTAAAGTAATCGTTTAGAAGGTTGCATTTTTGTGTGTCATCAGAAATATAGTTCGATGAATGTTCACTATAAAGTGGAGATATTTCAGTGTTTTTCTTCCCTTTAAGTAAAAGTTTGAGCAATTGCCAATACGTTTTAGGGTCAGAATTGGATCTATCAATAAGGCTATCACATTGAGAATCAAGAATACAGACAGACATACAGTCAGGCAGACAGACAGATAGACAGAGAAATCCCTCGGTGTGTCTTAGAGCAAATATACACGATAATTTGTTTGTCACCATATATACTAGTTAAACACCATATATACCATATAAAATTACTAGCTATACACCATATATATACAATGACTAGTTATACACCATACAGTATATACAATATATATACAATAACTAGTTATACACCATATACACCATATATATACAATAACTAGTTATACACCATATATACCATATATATACAATGACTAGTTATACACCATATATATACAATAACTAGTTATATACCATATACACCATATATATACAATAACTAGTTATACACCATATATACCATATATATACAATAACTGGTTATACACCATATATACCATATATATACAATAACTTGTTATACACCATATATACCATATATATACAATAACTAGTTATACACCATAAATATCATATATATACAATAACTAGTTATACACCATATATACCATATATATACAATAACTAGTTATACACCATATATATACAATAACTAGTTATATACCATATATACCATATATATACAATAACTAGTTATACACCATATATACCATATATATACAATAACTGGTTATACACCATATATACCATATATATACAATAACTAGTTATACACCATATATACCATATATATACAATAACTAGTTATACACCATATATACCATATATATACAATAACTAGTTATACACCATAAATATCATATATATACAATAACTAGTTATACACCATATATATCATATATATACAATAACTAGTTAAACACCATATATACCATATATATACAATAACTAGTTATACACCATATATACCATATATATACAATAACTGGTTATACACAATATATACTATATATATACAATAACTAGTTAAACACCATATATACCATATATATACAATAACTAGTTATATACCATTTATATACAATAACTAGTTATACACCATATATATACAATAACTAGTTATACACCATATATACCATATATATACAATAACTGGTTATACACCATATATACCATATATATATAATAACTAGTTATATACCATATATACCATATATATACAATAACTAGTTATACACCATATATACCATATATATACAATAACTAGTTATACACCATATATACCATATATATATAATAACTAGTTATACACCATATATGCCATATATATACAATAACTAGTTATACACCATATATACCATATATATACAATAACTAGTTATACACCATATATACCATATATATACAATAACTAGTTATACACCATATATACCATATATATACAATAACTAGTTATACACCATATATACCATATATATACAATAACTAGTTATACACCATATATACCATATATATACAATAACTAGTTATACACCATATATATACCATATATATACTAACTAGTTATACACCATATATACTATATATATACAATGACTAGTTATACACCATATATATACAATAACTAGTTATACACCATATATACCATATATATATAATGACTAGTTATACACCATATACACCATATACATACAATAACTAGTTATACACCATATATACCATATATATACAATAACTAGTTATACACCATATATATACAATAACTAGTTATACACCATATATACCATATATATACAATAACTGGTTATACACCATATATACCATATATATACAATGACTAGTTATACACCATATATATACAGTAACTAGTTATACACCATATATACCATATATATAATAACTAGTTATACACCATATATACCATATATATACAGTAACTAGTTATACACCATATATACCATATATATACAATAACTATTTATATACCATATATACCATATATATACAATGACTAGTTATACACCATATATATACAATAACTAGTTATACACCATATGTACCATATAAATACAATAACTAGTTATACACCGTATATACCATAAATATACAATACCTAGTTATACACCATATATACCATATATATACAATAACTAGTTATACACCTTATATACCATATATATATAATTTCTAGTTATACACCATATATACCATATATATATACTAACTAGTTATACACCATATATACCATATATATACAATAACTAGTTATAAACCATATATATACAATAACTAGTTATACACCATATATACCATATATATATAATATACATAGTTATATACATATATACCATAGTATATACCATACTAGTACATACTACCATATATCACCATATATACACCATATATACCATATATATGCAATAACTAGTTATAAACCATATATATACAATAACTAGTTATAAACCATATATATACAATAACTAGTTATACACCATATATACCATATATATACAATAACTATATAAACCATATATATACAATAACTAGTTATACACCATATATACCATATATATACAATAACTAGTTATAAACCATATATATACAATAACTAGTTATACACCATATATACCATATATATACAGTCCCAGTTATACACCATATATACCATATATATACAATAACTAGTTATACACCATATACACCATATATACCATATATATACAATAACTAGTTATAAACCATGTATACCATATATATACAGTAACTAGTTATACACCATATATACCATATATATACAGTAACTAGTTATACACCAAATATACCATATATATACAATAACTAGTTATACACCATATATACCATATATACAATTACTAGTTATACACCATATATACCACATATATACAATAACTAGTTATACACCATATATATACAATAACTAGTTATACACCATATATATACAATAACTAGTTATACACCATATATACCATATATATACAGTAACTAGTTATACACCATATATACCATATATACAATAACTAGTTATACACCAGATATACCATATATATACAATAACTAGTTATACACCATATATATACAATAACTAGTTATACACCATATATACCATATATATATACTAACTAGTTATACACCATATATACCATATATATACAATAACTAGTTAAACACCATATATACCATATATATATACAATAACTAGTTAAACACCATATATACCATATATACAATTACTAGTTATATACATGTACCATATATACCATATATATACAATAAGTAGTTATACACCATATATACATGTACCATAATATATGCAATAACTATTTACACACCATCATTAAGGCAGCTTTTCAAGCGATTTTCCGCAATTTTTACACATTTGAACATTCTCAGCTGTTAGTTAAAATTCATTGCGGGATATATATATAGAGAGAAGATAATGACTGGTTTCATAATATATGTTAATATGTTATATTAAACGAGAAACCATTCAATTTTCAAACAAACAAAATTAGAAACATCGAGAAATTAAGTGTCAAAAAGTACGAGAATCAGTAACATTATTCATGACGGCATCTGTTTGTGACGTTAAATTTATATATTTAACTGGCCAAACTGCAATAAATAAATATATGTTTTTCGATTCTATAGTTTTAATAAATTTAGTTAGAGTGGTTTGCGTTTTAGATTTAGAATTAAAATATCTGTATAAACAAATATACTAGATAAAGATATGCTTAGTCTTACAATAATTTGCAATGCATTGACCGTAATGGAAGAGTGCTCTTTACCGTAAACGTTAAGCGATTTATTCAGACAACAATTTCAGGTTTTTTTTGACACAACAAATCTTTATAGATATATTTCAATCATTGAAATGCACACCAATGCTAATTTGAAATGCCCAAACAAAATACTATGTTTACTGCTTAAACTTGATGTGGTCGGTTTACGTCAAAACGACAGGCGATGAAAGATGGTCTAAAGCAGTTGGAATTGGTTTATATCAAGCTTCAATACTTACAGCTATAACCAGGTAATGCTATGACGATGATTTTGATTTTTTCAGTCGTATCTAAGACGGCCAATCTCGTCCCTTGTTGTACACAGAAGTCATTGGCTTCATCATAGTTATACCAGTAATAATGGTATAATCTGGCGTAAAATCCGAGAGACATGCTTCCATCATACCCCGAAGGTATAGCTACAAAAACAATGAAAATTAA
Source organism: Pecten maximus (assembly GCF_902652985.1). Taxonomy (NCBI): domain Eukaryota; kingdom Metazoa; phylum Mollusca; class Bivalvia; order Pectinida; family Pectinidae; genus Pecten; species Pecten maximus. The sequence continues at coordinate 26,815,706 of NC_047027.1, read as the reverse complement.
ACAATAACTTTGCAAGTGACATTAATTTTGGACTTTTAATTAGTCAAACGATCGTTATCAGCTTCAGCATTCATAATGTTGCGCTTAGTATTCAGGGTGGGTGTGAGTTATGATATTGATTGTAATTCAATGTTTGCCTAAGGTTAAGTCCTTTTCAATAGTTGCCGTCTTTTGTGGTTCCCAGTTCGAGGAAAAGAAATTAAGAACGAATGTACCTGTCATAGGCGTGCTATAGGTCATTTGGGTCAAACAAGTTTATTTTAATGTTAATGATAAATCATTCTAAAAAAAAAAAAACAATAAAAAACTACAAAAATGAAATGGGGTGTTAAGATGCCACAATTACGTGTTGTGGCATTGCAAACCAGGATATGCCATTTACCATGGCCTCCTGTCAGTGGACTAATACTTTAGTATGATATGTGATGGTTGCACTTTAATCAGGCTTAATAACGTTTAAAACTTTAAAACCAAACACAGGTTTCTTTATTCATGTACCAGGAACAAACAATCCAATATTGTGAAAAAGATAATGAAATCGTATACCTGAAAAAAGGTAGAGGAAATGCTATAGAAGACATGATTTCCAGAAACAATAATATTGAACCTATTCTCATCACCGGGATATTAAGGACAAATTAGTTTTCGACTTACTTTTCCAAAGGCGATCTCCAGGATTTGACGGTAAGCCGTTCAGTTCGGCATAACAACTACACGTGCTTGTGTCCGAGTTAAATGTTGCGGCGACATTAGTGACCCATTGTGTACAAATGACCAGACAGTTGACCTCTGATAACGCTGTCGTGGTCAGTGTGAGGGAACTGAAATTCTTCTTAGAGAAGTCTACATCACCATCCCAAATCCACTCAAGGAATTCGGACTCCACATGGCCGGGAAAGATAACTATTGAAACAAAACGTACATGGTCAGTGTCATGAAGTGACGCCCTGTCCAAAGATTACGTAAATAATGTTGACAGAAACAATCTAATTTACTCCCCGTACTAAGATTGTGTAAATAATGTCGATAGAAACAATACAATTTACTCCCTGTACTAAGATTGTGTAAATAATGTCGATAGAAACAATCCAATTTACTCCCTGTACTAAGATTGTGTAGATAATGTCGACAGAGTCTTGTAAGTGACGCCCGGCACATAGATTGTGTAAATAATGTTGACAGAATCTTTGAGGTGACGCCACATTCAAACATTGCGTAAATAATGTCGATAGAAGCCATCCAATTTACGCCTTGTGCAAAGATTGTGTAGATAATGTTTAGAGTTAGGGAACTTATGCCCTTAATTACGAGTGGAATAACTCCTACTTTCAGTATCAAATTTATATCATGTACGATAAACAGAAGCATTTATCAAAAGGAGATGTATATCATTTATTTTTTCGCGATGAAATAGAAAAAAAGAGCACTTAAAAATGGACTTACAATTTGGAAGATTTTTTTTTCTTTATGAATTTTATTAATTGACATTTTCAATCTTATATCTAATTACTCCAACAATGTTAGAGGCTCATCACGGCGAGGAACGTTTGACATTCCCAGTGTAACCTCTAACTTTCAATTGGCGATTTACCCGATGTTGACTGTCAAATCTTACAAGTTTGGATTTTGATGATATAAAACATTTTATTACATAAATGTTCAATTACGCCTTGTTGATACCACCTTTTCATACATCAAGAAGTAAATCAATATATTTCGTATTTTCAAAACAAATACCGATTTAAAACTAGGTCAAAGGTATTGATGAAATGATGCAGAAGACTGCTCGTAAAATAAGCATCATTTTGATGTGGATAAGAGTGCGAAGCCTTTATATAGGATATATAATACCTACACTGTAAGTACACACTGTTGTCATCATTTCTAGAGCTATCAACAAACCACAATAACTTTAGATAAGTGCCTTCAGTATAACACAATACAAAATCAGAGCTTAATTGATTATCAGTTGCTTTACCTTTCGCGCTAATAGAAGGCGAATAATAACTAATTCAGTGGAAGAGAAATGTAAATATGCCCAATGTTTACATATGGGAGGGTATTGTAGACTGTCCAAACATATTAAGGTGTCATGCACTTTATGAATACTCGACGCCAGAGGAAGAGAGCGACTCGCAATGAGAGTGAAATATAGCGAAATAACATTATGGTGTAGACAGATTGTAGGAGACGTCAGTCATCAACCAGCAGAGATATCAGAGCAGTTAGATTCTAGATTGATGTAGCAGTGTACAGTAAACATGAAAAATAAGGCACATGTTTTAGATATATAGCAAGTTAACTGTACATATTACCTATAATAAAGTATACATATTTGTGATCTTTACAACATTGGCAATTTCTAAACAAGTAAACTTATTTTTTTCTATGTTTTTCAGACCTGTGAATACCATGGTAACGACTTCAATAAACCAAAATAAATAGTTATTTGCTAAACAAAAAAAGTACCCACGGCCAAGCATCTTTTTGTTGTCTGCTACCTGCTACCTGAGGCAGAAATAAGCCAATGACCAAATATGATCACATAAATGGCACCAGGATTAAATCATTAGGATCAACAGTTTTAGGGCGTACATATGGTGTTTTGAAATTTTTGATATCTTCTATTGGAATTAATTTCATCAATACTATTGCGGTTCTGGTGGTTGCGGTGTCGCTTTAACAGACACAGCTGTCACGCAATTGTGTGTACGATATGACGTCATTGGTATGGTGGTTGGATGTTGCTATAACAGACAGTTGTTATGGTGGTTGCGGTGTCGCTTTAACAGACACAGCTGTCACGCAATTGTGTGTACGATATGACGTCATTGTTATGGTGGTTGGATGTTGCTATAACAGACAGTTGTCACGCCATTGTGTGTTCGATATGACATCATTGTTATGGTGGTTGCGGTGTTGCTATAATAGACACAGTTGTCAAGCCATTGTGTGTTCGATATGACGTCATTGTTATGGTGGTTGGGTGTTGCTATAATATATACAGTCGTAAGGTCATTGTACCTTCGACGTGACTCATTGTGGTTCCAATGTCGCTATAACGAACGCATACATGTATGTATCTACGAAGTGACGCCATTGTTACCATGGTTCCTGTGTAGATATAAGTCGAGTATTGCTTTTTAAGGCGCCATTATTAATTGGCCTTGTGCTTATAGAATTTTTTAACAATATCAAACAATAATCGACATATTTGAGCTGATCTTTTGCATTAAAAGCATTGCGCAAGGCGTGACTAAAAAGGGCTTAGCAAAGCTAGTTCCGGAGTATCAGTCTTAACATTTCTGTATATAATACATAATTATGTGTTCTTTGCTTTAGTTTGGAAAGAAAAGTCCTGTATAAAATATGAATAAAATGTGAAAAAATAAAGAATATCTTTACATTTTAAAGTGTATGTCATCCAATGTAGGCCTTGGAAACAAAACCTTTCTTAGAATCTGCTGGAGGTTTCTTTGTATATATTGTATATACCTGATCAATGTTTACAGCTATTTTGTCAAAGTTTTGTCCATAATAAGAGACATGGCAAAAATGAATTATAATGCTTATATAAAACGGTAAAGACATACGAGACTAAGACAAACTGGAGAAATATTCATTTTTATGTCAATTTATATGTTAAATCAAGAACTAAAGAAGGAATTCCGGATGAAGCAACAATATGTAGATTTGTAATAAATGGACAAACACTACGAAGAAGAACGAAATACTGCTTTCCAATGATAATGAGGAAACACAAGTTTTTCGTGGTAATTATGGAGTAATATGTATTCTTCAAATAAACCCGACAGTCATTCTGTATTAGTTACATTGTTAACAATAAAAAAATAAGTAATTATCAACAAGGTATCTTATATATTGTCAATGTTGACATTATCATTAGTGATGAGGATTAGATATTCCTATATCACTAGGGGCGATATAACTTAAGATTTTGACCAATCAGAATGGTGCTTTCCTTTCAGTGCGTTAAAATCCAACATGTCCGGTTCAGATCCAAATGAAATGAAGACGAGAGAAGAAGTTATTCTGCCGCACCTGTGCAATAAACATTGCAGTTTTTAATCAAAGCAAAGCTTGCCAGGTAACAGCTGAGTTGAGCAGCCTCATCAAAATTGCGTTGTCTTGCCAAGAGCAACATCATAAAAATACGATGTGAAATATTGTGCTAATGGCTACCATGCTTTTTTCTTCTGATTTTATTTTCGCATTTAAAATGAAATAAATTGAAAATTGAGTGGTTTCAAGTTGATTACATCATATTTACGCTCGTATGACAGAATTTACCAGTTCTTTGTCATACTCGTGACATATATATAATATTCAACGAGAAGCCATTCAATGTCCTCAATACATTGTATAAAATCATATGGAAATAATAAGGACACAAGGTGTCGTAGAGTGTGTTGGCTGATAAAGATTCTTCACCTATTATCTGACAACGTAATATTACCTCACATATTGCATTCTACTACTATTTTATATTATATTTATATCATATTTATATTATATTTATATTTCTTGATACTAAATAAGTCAAAATAAATCGTTGTTAAGTACTATTGTGTCTGAATAGATTCACTGTTAAAAATACTGTATATTACATAATGATTTTAATGAACTATCACCAAGCAAGATAAAATGTGAAAATCCAAATTTGATATGAAAAGTGGAACTGTTGAAAAAAAAAATATACGAAATAATTACAGTAAGCAGGTTTGCTTAAAGATTTGTTTAACATTATTTTGAAAATACAGAAATACAGGTTTGCTTAAAGATGTGTTTAACATTATTTTGAAAATTAAAAAATACCAAAAAAGCAAAAGCAAAAACAACATAAAATTAAAATTGACAGTTTGATGACTGCAGAAGTACTCACCCATCGTCATCATGGCACAGATGACACCTTTTAGATAGGTTGACAACATTGAAAGTCCCCCGCGACTCTATATTCACAGGAAACAGTAGATTAGTGTATGACAAAGAATACGTGATCTGTATTCTAACAGTCTGGACTAAAAGTATAAGATTTGATATCAAAACGAAGAAAATTTCCAATAATTCTTTACACCACTTATTCAAAAATGCCCAGAGAAAATTTTCATCAGCCCTTGATGTGACTGTCTCTGAGCGTGTGAATCAGTTTTAAGTCCGGTGGCGTGATACATCAGGAACTATAATAATGGGAATAGCTCGACAAGAGGGGTTATAGTCCCATTGATATGCAAATATGTAAATATTAACTTGAAACAGATTTGTTCAATACAACGACAGTACATGAATACCGTATATATCCTCTGTGTATTTAAATATGTATAGTATAGTGATGTAAAATATATATTTTATACAGACTCAGATATGATGACAAAGTACATATATATAGTTTTTTAATGAAAATCAAAGACGTCTCATTACATATATATCTACTGTGACTTATTGATTTCTGTAATTTATTTCTTAATGAAATAGATTCATTTTCGTGACAGAGTATATATTGTCTTACAATATGAATGATATTAGAAATAAATAAATAAATGAATAAATAAATAAATAAATAAATAATAGATGAATAAATATTGTTTCGCTTACTACGAATTGACACTCTGTTAATTGCTTAAAGTCAGAGGGTCTAAGATATTGATGTGAAAAATGTCCAGTTGTCAGTGCAACGACCTTCATATTGAATAAACAAATACCTATCAATTTGTTGTCACTCAAATAATCGTATTGAAGATATATTGACGATTGTTTTCCGTCATTTTCATCGTACACATAATATATACATTACATAATTATATCAATTGGAACGGGCGATGTTTTTGTGAGGATAATCTTGGATCTTACGCGTTAAAACATTTTTATGTGTTCTATTTCCGTTTTTCTTTTCTTTCTCAAAGTAGATTATGTCATGTTTCATTATACCTCTTGATGTGCTTTGTTTCCGTTTTGGGTTGAGAGTGAGGCATAGTTTTCACTTACTCGTCTTGTAAGGTTTATTCTTCCTTTATTCGTCTTTGCGAGGTGTACTTCTATTGTGTTTGCAGTCAACAAACTCGTCTTGGACAGTTCTATTTTCATTTTGCTAACAGTCTGCAGAAGCTATACTGGGAAAAACATAGTAGCATTCCCTTTGGTGCGTATCTCTTCCATTCTGTTTGTGGAGTATTGTCAGCATTCATCTCCAAACATGATCAGGCCCCACTTGGCTGTCATACAATGTTATATAAAACGGTTAAACAATGCAAGTTACTAACCTTCATTTCTTTGTTCAAATATTTGCTATGAGGCAGTATGTCTATACATATGGAGGGATGTTTTTTTGTATACGTATTCAACTTTAGGTATAAAATCAATATCAATATGATCTCCAGATTATGGAAGTTAATGCCATTATCACCCCCTGAGAGCGTGTTAACAAGAGAACACTGAGGAGATATATTGGATATTGCGAGGTAACATTATCCTGTAGAATGGTCATGCCCTCTGTTCCCGGTTTTGTTTGTCCTTTAAATGTCTCTCCATTCTGCATCTTTCGGACTTGCCTTGCATTTCAATAACATTTTAATTTTGACGGTGTTGTCAATGTTATTGTATTATGATCATAATATGCCGTCAACATCGGAACCAACCTTCAACGTAAAGGAGGTATGTGACACTCGAATGTCATTTATTGTCAAATCACTTTTTTTTACATTGAAACATTTAGCAAAGTAGTTTAAATCATTAAGCTCCATATTGCGCGATTCCGGTTTATATTGTTACTTATGTTAAGGTTAAAATAATAAATATTGTATATGTATCTTAACAAAGCTGTTAGCTGTTTATCTGCTTTTTTCAGTCTCCTACACATGCTGCTATATAACATAAAGTCGGAGTAATAAGAGTTGTTCCCCTTGACTGTGATTCACGTTTCCTTCAATCACAAATCTTTTTAGTTTGTACCGAGTGGTTGTCAACCAAAAGTAGAGGATATTGAGTAAATGCTTTATTTACAGAAGGGACAAGAAAACATAGTTATATTACCTTGGATAACAAAGGCAACGGTTACATAAAACCCTATATCGAATATAATTACATATGAACTGAAATTCATATCTTTAAACAACGGTTTCTCTCAAATACTAATACACGTACAAAATAAGCGTATTGCGTCACCATCACTTATGTTGGTAACAGTCAATACAACCCGTTCGTGATCTCTTCAGTCACGTGACATAATGCGAAGGCGCCGACTCCACGTTCGAGTGCGTCATTTCCGGGTCTGCACAGAGAACATAATATGGCGGTGGGGTCAAACTGCATGGCAATGCAATTGTTGTTAGTGAAACAGTCGAGCGAACAGCCTTCAGCGTTTGTGCACAGCTCTATACATAGTTACGTTTGGAATTACACCGGAGGATCTATCCATGACGCTACTTGTTGTTTGTCCTGTGGATACCCGGAAAACGTCCTATTCAGTTGTCAGTTCGGCAGTTAGTTGTGCTGTGGTTGCCTCTGTAGTAGTTGTATCAACAACTGTGAAAGTGAAAAGATATTGAGTTAATTTTGGATTGCAATGTCAAGAAAGTGCAAATGTACCACTAAACTACAATTTATATCGTTATGGTAGGGATTACCAATGGTTATACAAAAGACAGATTGTGTGGAATTTCGTTGCAGTGTCGAGCAAAGTACAAATTGTACAGCATTTGCATCCTTAGAAATCTTAAGTTACCTCCCTTTGACAGGATTTTAAGTCCAGATTGACGAAGTGTTATCAATACAATTCATTTCTATATAGTATGAATCATTTTGAAGTTTGTGATTAAATATGGGAAGTTATTGACATGTATCTACCAATGGTATTGATTATCTGTCAAACCAATTGTCGTAATCTAAATCAGTTTATTTGACAAAACGGTATGTTTCTTTTAAAATGATATATTGAACGATATTGTAGAAGTTTAAGTGTCCACTGACATTCTCCAGTCATATCCAGACACTTTTAGGCAAACTACGGGCTGGAATGAACGTTAAATTAGCAAAATGCTTTCTCTGTCGAACATTGTAACAATCTGGCATTATGTTTACCTACAATGGTCTTGTCGGCAGCGGTCACCCCTACTGTACAGCATATCACTCAGTACAATTAGTCAAACGTTTATGTGATTAGGATTCAAGCGTCTTTGCCATGCTTCATGAGGGTAACAAACCAGCAAAGTTAAAGTGAATGCTTGTCTTTTATGAAGGCCGTGGTGTCTTACCATCTTGATACAAACATAACATTACATACTGTACATAACTTAGGTTTCGCGAATAGTTTTTATCGCGAACTTACCTCTTCAACCATATTCACGAATACATGATTTTGCCTACAAACGCTTATCTAGAAATTGATTTAAAAATTGTGAGTGATGAGCTATTAGAGACATGGATTCTGCAAGACCGCTATATCGGTAACTGAAAACGTCATATCAACCACCATTTTGTTCTTGGCGTATAATCAGGAGGAAGGCTCATAAAATATTTTTTTTTGGTGCCGGTAATTGGTACAATGGGACTATCAACTTAGTTATGTGAGTGCAAGTGACGATTTAATGAGCTGCAATTCATCCTAAGGCATGCATGATGAATCTGTCTGTGTCTACTTTTGCAGTAATAATAGTGTGATGTAACAATAATAGGACCAGTATTTAGGAATTGTTTAAGGTATATCATTGACGGGTTGTATTTTATATAATCTGGAAATGCATTCCACAAATCAAAACCAGTGCCAAACAAGTTCTTCTGTGTGTGTATCGTTGATTGGTGTTGAATATTAACAACACTTATCACACGCTGAACAGACAATAATGAATCAATTTCATCCTCAGGGATGTCCCGTAACAGTCGGTAAAGCCAATCCGGTGATTAGGAAGACTGTTTAGGTTGAAGTACGCATTCGTTTTGCAAGAAAAGCGAGCTACGCTAAAATTCCATAACTGTAAACTGTAGATGAGTATACTTCGCCTGTGGCACGAAATATGTCGATGGTGAAATCGGGATGATGATTGTATTCCGGTAGAAGATATATTTGTTGAGTTTGGTAACAATATTTTCCAACATATTATTAGCATATCCATGAGGATGGTTACATTGGAGGCTTATTAGAACCATGGCCAGGAACTGGCGGGATTCTGCTCTGTTATTTGCGATGTCTTAAAAACAAATTTGATCTGATATACTATACAGATTTGAAATCAATGACAGTACAGAACAACATAAGCCGTTTACCCCGATCTTTAAACTTCATCAAATATAATCAAATAGTTGTTGTAACAGATGAAGATATACGACAAGGCTAACATACATTAACACACTATTGGTCTTTTTGGTGCATTAGCAAAAACAGATTTGTCATGTCGTGACGTCATATTGCAGGCCATTGACATGGTGTCAAGAGGGTTTAGACATAACTAATTTCACCATTTGAAATATAAATCCTTGTTTAGAATACTGGCCACAATGAAATCATATTTGTGAGCGAATATATATGTGCACATGTCTTGTTTTTAACGATATCTTATTCAAATACACTTACACACTACATCAAAATACAATTACGCCTATCAGTAGGATTATAACCAACCTATAAGCTTAAAAATAAATTTATTGTTACTTGATCAACATAATATGAGATCAGTAAAATGGTATGTGTTTTCATACAGACGACGATATCAGACTATGTGTATCCATACAGGACATTACTAACACCGGCAAAGAGTCTCTGTCCTTCGTATACCCGTACACCGGAAATTGATACCATGGTGGCGGCAAAGGACCGACACACGGGTAGGCCGAGCAATGATTTGCAGTATTTTATGCATTTACACGATATGAAGCAACCTACTCTCCCTTTCAAACATATATGTATGATCCATGTGTGACTCTTAATATTAGGCAATTCTTGAGAAACGTGGATGCTAAAATTGAGTCATATTGCAAAGTGCCGCAATCACAGGAAGAGTTGAAGATGAGCCATGATAACTTATGGTTGGTTGGAACTACGATCAGCTGGTGGCATATACATGTATGCCACGCTTTGATAGCCAATAGTTTTGTGTATGGCCGTTCTCTTTAAAGAATTCATAACGTCAGCAAATCATCCGGACATACATTCACACTTATATAGAATTATACTTTCAGATAACATGAAAAATGTTACCAAGGAGATTTTAATCATGCATTATCACGAAAGATCGGTACAATGCATTATGTTTTCACTACCTATACACACGCCTTATAAGAAAAATTCTAAGAATTAAGAAAGTGTCCTATATATGGAATTTAAGAATCATAAAAATAGGTTTGAAAGGGACAATAGCTACATACGATGTAAATGTATGGAATACTGTCAATATTTGAAAAACCCATCCGTGTGCTGTTCCTGATTCGCCTCCTTGTTACCAATATCCGGTGTACAGTGCTTCGGGGAAAACGTTCAAACTTCACACAGTCCACACTGTCTTTCTGTAGATATCTGGCTGATTTGTAAGGAAATCTTACCGTTGAATCAAACATTTCACATTAGTTCACAAATAAATTTGTAATCTTTTGTGCACGTGACGTCGTCGAACTTTGACTGTTTTAAAGTCAAACAGTTTTGGTTTCCTCCGGCGTTGTTTGGCTGATAGTCATGCCACAGCTGGGCATCACGTGACACTGGGCTTCCGGTACTCCACACGAATGAGCCCTCTTTAACATTGTCCGTCGCCGCAACCAAGTAGTAATAGGTAACTGGAATACAACAAGAGAGAGATAGAGCATTGGATAAATGGAGTATGCCAAGCTATTCTAAATGAACAAATTTCATTGTTTTCGTTGGTAATAGGCATATCAATGGTATATCTACTCTATAACTCTAAAAGTTTTGATGACGTCACAATAACATTAACTAGTTATTATTCACACCATATATAAATTTGACAAGCGGTCTTCCGCAATTCTTACACCGGTGCTGACCATTTGAACATTCTCGGCTGTTTGTTAAAAATTCATTGTGCGATATATACGTATATATACATGTACATACTAGTATTTTTTAGAGTCAAAAGTTTTAATACGTTTTTGTTACATTAATTAGCTTCTTAGTTTTAAAATTAAATATTTGTATAAACAAATATATATAATTGTCAATGCCGACAACGACCAACAACAGAAGAGTGCTCTTTACGGAAAAAAAACATGATTTGGAAATTTGTCCCAATGATAATTGAAAATGCTCAAACAAATACTATGCTATATAATCAAAATACTAAACTATGAAAATCATTTATGAATGATAGTACAAATCAGATGGGATTGCTTTACTTTAAACTTCAAAACTTACTGTCAAAACCAGGTAAAGCAATAATGATGTTGATTTTGTCAGTCGTATCTACGACAGCCAGTCTCGTCCCCTGTTGCACACAGAAGTCATTGGCTTCCTCATAGGTATACCAGTAATTATTATATAATCTGATGTAAAATCCAAGAGACGTGCTACCTTCATACTCCAGAGGTATTTCTGCCAAAGACAATGAACATTACACAATAACTATACAAATGACATTAATTTTGGACTTTTAATCAGTCAAAATGATCGTTATAAGTAACAACATTCGTAATGTTGCGTTAAGTAGTCAGGGGAGTATTAAATTGATTGTAATTCAGTGTTTGCTTAAGGTTTCGTCCGTTTCAACCCTTGTAGTCTTTTGGGTCCCCTGTCCGAGGATTGAAGTCTTCAAACTTTTAACTTAAAAAAAAAGATTGTACCTGTCACACGCGTGCTATAAGTCATCTGGGTCAAACAAGGTTATTTTAATGTTAAGTTCATTATAAAGTAACATATAAACAGTTGCCTGTTAAGAATGCCAAGCTCATGTGCTTTTCACAAGACAAACCATAATATGCCATCTAGCATGGCCTCATGTAAATGGATGTAGGCACCAATACTTAAGTACGATATGTGATTATAGTACGTTATAAAGCGTATCCCATCTACTGTAATATGTTTAGTAGCAGTTTGTATATTTATACTAAGGACCTGTTGATCTGTTAATCATCAGATCGTCATGTGCAAATACCAATTTAACACTAATTAGACAATGTAATGTTGTTTGTACTCAATTATCTTCTGGTAGTGATTAATATGGTATTTGCAAGTACACTTCAGGTCACGAACCACATGACCATATTAAGAAAGGGAGGGGGGATTAGTCTGTCCGGCCAATGCACATCTTAGTAGTACAAAAGTACCATATTTCCCTTGTACATTGTATCATTGTCACTTCTAGCCGTACATCATCATACGGATACAATATCGTACACCCTTCAACAGCCTCAATAAAAGAAATGGAAAACCTACATACATTGTTATCATGCTGAAGATATACCTAACAGTTGCCGAGATATTGAGGAAAAATTAGACTTACTTTTCCAAATGTGATATCCAGGATTTGACGGCAAACCGTTCAGTTCGGCATAACAGCCACATGTACTTGTGTCCGAATCAAATGTTGCGGCGACATTAGTGACCCATTGTGTACAAATGACCAGACAGTTGACCTCCGATAACGCTGTCGTGGTCAGTGTTAGGGAACTGAAGTTCTTCTTAGATAAGTCTACATCTCTATACCAATTCCACCCAAGGAATTCGGACCTCACAGGGCCGTGAAGGACAACTATTGAAACAAAACGTACATGCATGGTTAGCGCTAGGAAGACTTTGCGACCGTGATTATGGTCCTTTGGATTCCGTTATTTATTATTGTGTGTCTTTTTTTTTTATAGAAGGGCGCTCTATTAAGTTATAATTAGACAAAATACAATTGAAATAAGAGAAATATATTAACCACCAAATCGTATACCTAAACTTCACGCACTGTTCAAAGATTATGTAAGTAATGTTGACAGAATCTTGAAAGTATCGCCACGTACAAATATTTTGTAAATAATGTTGACAAAAACAATCCACCTTGCGCCCTGTATACAGATTGTGTCAATAAAAGTGACAGAAAAAATCAAACTTATGCTTTTTCAAATAATTGTAAATAATGTTTTCAGAAACTTTATGAACTTGAGAAGTGATGCTATTTTATATAAGCGGAATAACGTTACTTTCACTATGAAAATAATGTCATAGACAATAAGCAGAAGTATTTATCGAAAGAAGACGTAAATTATTGATTTGTTCGCGGTGAAATAGAAACAAATCGGAATTCAAAAAAATAACTATTGGAAAGACTTGTTACACCATTGTGACTACGATGTTGCTTTGCTGTGTTGTCGGTATATCAGACAAAAGTTTTTTACGCCTATGTGCCCACCACGTGACGCCATTGTTATCATGGTTCCGGTGTGCGATAAGTCAAATTATTGCTATTAAGGCGCCATTATAAATTGACCTTGTGCTTAGAGAATATTCAACAATATCCAACAATAAAAATGAACTTATTCTATTGTTTTAAAATCATTGTGTAAGGCGTGACTAAAAAGGGCATTGACAAGACGAGTTCCGGAATATCACTATTATGCGGTTAATCTCTGGAATAAAATGGGACAGTTATGCTTTGGATGAGACAGTATTTCATCGGTGTTCTTAATACAACTACTGTGTTGTCGCTGTATTTTTGACGCATTTGTTACACCAGCCATTGTCAACTTCCGTTTTTGACATTTTCATGGATTGGTGTCTTTTTGTACTGATAACACTATATAGACTTTTCTTTCTATTTGATACAAAATGAAGTAGACCATAAATACGGCATCTATTCAGCTATGTTATGCTTCCAACTCAACCGCTACATTAAGACTGCGAACCCGTTGTATGGCGTTTCAAACGATGCAATATTCAATAATTCCATATTGATATTAGATATTTTCAATTGATGCTTAATATCTTAATCATTATTCATTAATTGCAAATATTTGTTCAATGATTTGTAAATATATGTTCAGGAAATTTGTAGATATCTATTCGATAATTTGCCAAATAAAAACCCAAAAAAACAAAACAAAAACCAAACAAAAACCAGGACAACATGGAAACTGACTGAGATTGACGTACTCACCGATTGTCATCATGGCACAGATGCCACCTATCAGATAGGTTGAAAACATTGAAAGTGCCCTAGTCGCTATATTCACAGGACACAGTAGATTAGTCGATGATCCCTATTCTGACAGTCTGGAAAAAAAGTATGAGATATGTTATTAAAACGATGAAATTCCCAATGATTCTTAACACCAGTTATTCTAAAAATGCCCGGAGAAATTTTTCTTCAGAGCCTGATGTGACTGTCTCTGAGCGTGTGGATCAGTTTTAAGCCTGGTCGCGTGATAAACCAGGAAATATGATAATGGGACTAGCTCGACAGGAGGGGATCAAGTCTCATTAATACGCAAATATGTAAATATTAACTTGAAACAGATCTTGTCATTACTACGACGGTACCAACTATTATGTATTTATTTCTCTAATTGATTATAAACTGAGATAGGTTCGTTTCCGTGACGGAGTATCCCTGTCATTGGTGACATCTTAAATCATGATGAATAAATCAATAACTTTTTTTTTTTCGCCACTGTGTTTAAATTGGTGTTTTTAATGTTACTATTTATTTTGAAATCAGTATTAAAACATTAGCGATCGGTTATAATATTATTGATTTATATCGATAAGTAATATCAATTCTACCTGTCATATTCTCTGTTTTAATGTGAATTTTACAAATAGACAAAGATCTTATTGATATTTGATAAGAACACTGTCCTCTTCAGATCAGAATCACATAATCACTGTCTTCGTGTCGTTGACAGCTTTAGCTTGTTTGATGGCACTTCATTGTCATTTCTTTAAGAGGAATGGTTACATCTCCAAACAAATTCTAGTTTTTTTTATCTCATAACTGATCAGATTGATGGCCGTATCTCGTGACCTCAATCATTAATCAATAATCAATAATCAATACTAACGCAGAAGTCTTCAGTCACTCTCTTTATATTAATGCTTCAGAGTTTTTTGAGAGTTGGTTCTAACCTATTACCTCATTGCTTTTTAATCTTCCATTATGCTTACTGCGAGTTGACACTTGACTTATTTCTTTAAGTCATATGGTTTAAGATATTCATGTGAAAAATTCAACTTTTCAGTGAAACGACCTTCAAGTTGAATAAACGAATACAGAATACCTATTAAATAAGTATTAAGATAAATTGCTGATTGCTTTCCACCAACTCATTAATATCGTACCAATAATAATTGCCTACCAATCGTCCTGGCGAGTTCTATTTTCGTTTTGCTAACTGTCTGCAGAAGCTATACTGGGAAAATACATATTATCTTATCCTTTGTTGCGTAACGTTCTATTCTTTTTCCGGATTATTGTCAGCTTTCATCGCCACACACTGTCAGGCCCCACTTGGCTGTCGTACAATGTTATTTAAAACGGTTAAATAATGCAAGTTACCAACCTTTATTTCTTTGTTAAAATATTTTCTATGAGACAGCATGTCTATAGATAAGTTTATTCAGTGGGTTTTTAGAGGGATGTATAATTAGCTTCTTTGTAAACGTATTCAGTGGATTATCTTTTACTGGATTATGTTCATTATAGGTCCCAGGTGAACATCGCACTTTCGCTTATTTACATACCTGTTTAAAAAGCCACAGGTTCAATGTTGAATACCCTTTAAATCATTATCTTTTTGTTATGCTTAATGAAGTCATAACTGGTTAAGTTATTAAAAAGTTCTGTTTTTAGGGGTTTTACGTTGCTGTATCAGCCAGTGCCGTACGAGGACGGGAGATATTGAAATACAAACACAATGTAATGGTCTTTACAGAAGGTGTATCGATAACTATCTGAATAATATAGAAATATTCCGGTAGGCTTGATGTATATGTTTTGTATGCAGTGTGAATTATTTAATAAACGATTATGATAAAAATTCACACTAGTCAGAACCCTGTAATGAATGATTGCCTGGGAGCCTCAACTCTGTCTTTCTAAGCGAGTAAACTATGTTGTCTGCATTTTCGCTAGACAAAGGTTCATTTTGTTTACAACAAATTCTCCATTGGTGAACTTAGCTTTGTTCTATGAGCTTTCCAGTCGCTATAGTTGAACGATAACTCGGTGTCTCCACCCTGCATCAGTGGAATGATACATGAAAACAAGACTTACTCCGCCAAAGTTGAATTCGGTGTATATGAACCCCTGGCTAGCTAAGATTTCTGTGTCTTTTAGATGTTCACAGATCAAATCATCATTAACTGTGTGCAATATAGATTCATACATAGGATCTGATGTTAAACACGTCTTTTCCAATGTTTCATATTTTTTTTTACATAAGTATAACATTCCTTAGGCCTGATGATATTTATTACAAAATATCATCCGAGAGGCCGAAGTTCCCTTTTTGCAACGACTGATAATGTTTTCCCTCTTCGTAGATGTCGTATTCCTTCTTACTTTAATCAGTTTGGCTATCTTCATAATTTCCTATTGCTAGACAATTTTTTCGCAACATGAAGATACACGAAACAATATACAATGCTGGCATGTAATAGAAAATGTATGTATAACTCGAACTAAAAATCTATAAAACCGTGAAATTTCAACAAATATAGCTTAAGCTTTATCTATGAAAAGTGGCGTCTTCCTATATCAGATCAGTGATCTTTGTCATGCTGTTCTATGACAATATTAATATGAGCTACATACTTTTAATGGGTATCGTCGGGCATCAGGCTATGTCATCAAAACAATGTATCATCGGAACACCTTGCCTTAATATCTTCGTGCTTTTTTCCAGGTATCATAACCATATATTCTTCGGAACACCTTCTTGCCTTAATATCTTCGTGCTTTTTTTCCAGGTATCCGAACCACTTCTCTTCGGAACACCTTGCCTTATTATTCTATATGTTTTTTGTTTTATTATATTACGGTTCCAGAATTTCTAGTTCCGGATTTGTTTTCTTATCCTTGCCGTACTTTAGTTCGGCCGTCCATACGGTCACGTGACTTCTTTGTTTATGTTCACTGGCGGAGACAAAACTTTTCAACTTTCCCTCCTCCACCCCATCTTACCTCCTATGGATTATGTTCTAAAGCATGCCTAGGCTTTTTGTTATAATATTTACCCAACCTTTTATGCGAATAGTTTTAATGGCATTTTATAAAGTTCAGCCTTAATATCTTCGTACTTTTTTCCAGGTATCCGAGCCATCCTCTCTTCGAAACACCTTCCGGCCTTACAATCTTCGTACTATTTCCGGTTATCCGAACCTTTAATCTTTCCCGTGTGATGGTTGGAGGTAGACTGTTTAACACGGTGGTGTTCCGTGTTACGCTTTATAATGAATGTGTCGATCATGCACTCATATCTTCTGGTTATATGTTAAGCCTCATTAAGGCATGTTAATATCAACAATGCGGTCATAATGTAACTTCAAAGTCGATGTGAAATTAGAATATCATTTATTGTCAAATCAGTAACTTTAAATATTACATATTGAAAGATTTACCAACATAGTTAAAATTATTAAGCGCCATGCATCTTTTTTGCGCGATTCCGCTTACCTTTGTTACTTAAGATATAAAAGTATATGAAAGAAAACTTCCCATGACATTCATAGGCTATATAAGTGACAGAGCTTTTCATGCTTTCATAGTGTTTGTCCGTTTCCTAGTTTCTATTGCATGAACTATCTTAACAATAAAATATTCTGAAAACAGATATCATACTTCTTGCTCCTCGTACTTGAAACATGATATTTTAAAAAATTGAAAATAAAATGTTGAATGTAAAAAAAAATAAAATAAAAAATATGCTGTAAACAAGACAATTAACTGCTTATCTGCTGCTGCTATTTCAGTTTCCTATATTTTGCTATATATAGTCTAGATAGTTTAAAGCTAAAAATGTTATTCATTATCAATATGGTGATCCTTGATGGAACAGATATTTTGACGTTGAGATATGGTTCCTTGTTAGAAATATGACGCACTGGATGGTATTCATGGTCCTTTGAATTACAAATCTTTTTAGTTTGTACCGAGAAATTGTCATCCTACCGTTAGTTGAGAAAATTGAGCAAATATGTTTGATTTACAGCATAGACCAGAAAACGAACTACGACTTTGGATAGTCGAAACAACGGTGATTTAGTGTACATACATATATACATGTATATCGACTATTTTTACACATAAACTAAAATATAAATATTCAAACAATGGTTTAAGTATGAAACAATTTTCAAATTATCATAAATACTGCTACATGTCCAAAACAAGCAGGTTTCTGTTTAAGTAACAGTCAAGACAACCCATTTGCGATCTCTGCATTCACGTGACATAGTGTGAATGCGCCGACTCCACATTCGAGTGCGTCACTTCCGGGTCTATACAGAGAACATGATATGTCGCCGGTGTCAAACTGCATGGCAATGCATTTGTTGTTGGAGAAACAGTCGAGCGAACAGCTTACAGCATTTGGTCTTTGTACAACTATATATACAGCTGCGTTTGGAATTACACCAGAGTACCTGTCCATGACGCTACATGATGACTGTCCTGTAGATACCTGTAAAGTTGTCATTTCGGCAGTCGGCTGTGCTGTGGTTGCCTCTGTTGTTGTCTCAACAACTGTGGAAGTGAATAGATTGTGAAGAAGTTGGATTGCAAAGCCAAGCACAGTGCAAATGGTACCGCAAATCTACGATTTACATCAACATGATTGTTAGGGATTCCCACTGGCTATTCAAAAGACACGCAATATTTAGCTTCCTTACATAAAACATCTTGCGTTGCCTCCCTTTGACAGGATTAGCAGTTCATATTGACGCAGTATTTTCAATACAATCAATTTCAATATATCATTTTAAGTTGGTGATTACATGGAAAGTTATCGACATATATCTACCAACAATATTTGAAATTTGTCAGGGCATTTCAGCATTTACTATAATTAATACCTACCCGGAACCACATATTCACATATGTAACAAAAGCAATTGCTGGGGTTCATCTGTTGCCAGTTGGTGTCGCCGTACGTCAGACAATTATTCGGACCGTACGGATTATAGGAGCTAAGCCTTTGGATGTTAGTTATCGGAGTAGATCCATGAGTGTCCACCCAGCTCCATTCTCCACTGACCTTCTCCAGTCCAATCCAGAAACGTGTAGGCAAACTACGGGCTGGAATGAAAGTCAAAATTGTTATTATGTAGATCTACAAGGGTCTTGTCGGTAGTTGTACTGCATAGCATTCGTACTACTAGTTAAACGTTTATGTGATTTGGATTCAAACGTTTATGCCATGCTTCCTGAAAGTAATGAACTAGTCAGGTCGCAGTGGATGTCTGTCTGTTTATGAAGGTCGTGGTGACTTGCAATCTTGATATAAACATTGCCTCATATACTGTCAATCACTGAAGCATTG
Organism: Pecten maximus; assembly: GCF_902652985.1. Taxonomy (NCBI): domain Eukaryota; kingdom Metazoa; phylum Mollusca; class Bivalvia; order Pectinida; family Pectinidae; genus Pecten; species Pecten maximus. The sequence goes on along the minus strand of NC_047027.1, from coordinate 26,796,233 downwards.
CGAATATTTCATTTCGCGAAATTACCTCTTCTATAACATTCGCGAATATATGATTTCGCGAACGAACGCTGAATTAGAAATGACTTTAAATTTGCCTTTGATGAATCATTAGAGACATGGACTCTGGATGACCGCTATATCGGTAATTGATAGAGTCATGTTTACCGCCATTTTGTTTTTGAGCGTCATGTGACAGTACTTGAAAATGCATGCGATCGAGGCTCCTCACGGATATGGCATTTACAGCGCGTAACCCAAACTGCCTCTTAAAGACAAGAAACAAAAAACACCTTGCTATAATGATGTTATGTAACAAATGTGAAATTATTGTAGCAATCATTTATCTATAGCTACTCATACTGAATTTACACTCCAACTTCCTCCAACAGTCTAAAAGCGGTTCACAAAATAGTATCCGTAGTTATTGGGCCTTTAGCAAACAGTCAATGTCTTACTAAACTCACTGGGAAGCAAATAGCCGGAGCGGTCATTTCGGCACTAACACCTAAATGACATTTCTTCAACTGCCCTACCACATACTCATTGATAGCTGCTACCACTTTGGTGTCATTCATACAATCCTCTTATTGAAAACGTACGTATTTAAGCGGTTATCTTATTTCAGCGGTAATCTTACAGTAGCGGTTCTCTTATTTTAGCGACAATCTTAATTTAGCATTTTTCTTGTTGGATGCATTCCGCTAAATTATGACTGCTGTTCTGCAGTTTATCTACCTAGGTTTCTACGGCAATAATTGTTTACAGTAAATGTCTTGTTTTGGCAGCAATCTGTTTGTACGCCATCACAACCCCGGGAGAAAGTGAACATATTTGCCCCGTCCCTTGTAGCTCTCAGATTATTTATAACAATAACGCATCCCCTTTTCTTACCAAAGGGAAAATAATGTATTCATTTAACGTCATTACCCTTATTTGGACCGCTTCACTGATAACCAAATTGAACATCTTGATCCAACGATAATAATATGACATTTTATAGAATTTACTTCAATTTCCTTTGTTGAATGAGAATGATGTTAAAAGCTTACCCCCTCCCATTAGAATTAGTTCATCTTCCTTCTGCAAATATGCTTTTCCTTTTAATACGAGAGAAGAAAAAGTTTTTCCTGCTGTAGTATTTTAGTGACAAACATCTGCAGTTATACCATTCCTTTTTTTACGTTAGACGAAAAAGACTTTTCTGATGTAGTATTTTAGTGACGAAACATCAACATCTATACCATTTCCCTTTATACAGAGAAGAAAAGATCTTACTGGAGTAATATTTTTCTTATTTTAACAAATATTTGTCTTATATTGGACAGTCTTTGGATCTTTTATTTTGCCTAAGATTACACCTTCTCCAATATCTAGAGCACACTTAGGTCTATATGCGGTAATATATACACTGTGTAGGTAATATATATAGGGTACATGTAATATATAAAGTTTCCAGATGTCAATTTCTCACACATAGTTACGTATTTGGATACATATAAGGTCAGTGAAGTTTAAAAAAAAAAATCCATAAACTAAAGTAGGTAAAAGCCTTTAGGTCACGCTGGCTAATAACTGGAGCAAACATGATTAACAATCAATTATTTTTTCTGAATAATGACTATTGATCTAGACTTAATACCTGTGTCCAACTTTCTTTATAGACATACAAGAGAATACTATGTGTGAGGGCCGTTATAGGGTAAACTATTTGATGGAGACGTAAACATGAACGGTCAAAGGCTACCTGACTAGCTCAGACTAGAGGGAATTTCACTTTAGCCTAGTGGTAGGATGTTGTCTAGGATGAGAGCGAGATGTCGCTAGTTCGAGACAAAAAGCGGCAGTTTATTTTTTCATTTACTTCCTTCCTATTACAGAAAATGAATTTTAACTAAAAATTGATAGAACAACAGTAAATATTATCAAAACATAGATTAACATAGACCACTGAATGCATACACTAAGAATACTACCAAGAGTGCCGGAAGAGCGAACGTCTTCTGCTTCTTCAGAATCACCCTGCACGTAAATCTAGATCAAATCCAGGTAATGTCATGTTTAACAGGGGTGAAGACTAATAGAATCTTTCCCTACCTTGAGGGTGTGACAGAGAAATCTCAACCTGAGGGGGAGATTCTTGAATGTCCAACTCGAGGCTTGCCGAGGGTTTGGACATTCAAGAATCTCCCCCGAAGGTTGAGATTTTTTTGTTACACCCTCAAGGTAGGGAATGATTATTTTTCTCCCACCTCTTTTCTTTATGTGTTTTCCCATCGGCGATCTCCGTCTGTTTGTAAACAAGTACACATGTCAAAAAAACCGCGGGAAATATGCACACATTTCCATTCATCCATTTCACGTGGGGTGACGTCACTCACTCATCACTGTCCGACTCGAGTAAATCACACGAGGTCGCCTTGAAATCGACTTTGTGTTGTCATTATGGCTGTGGAAATGGATGTTAACTGTTACACCGATCTTGTGACATCGGACGGAGTTGGGCACAAGGAAATGCTGTTGTGCGATCTTTTTACTCGTGACAGTTGAACAATTTTGTCGCGATCGGTGCAGGTAGGTGCACTTGTGCTCTCAGTTTCAGTTGTAGGCCTACAGTTGGGGGATTCATTTGTATTTGAAAGAATGGCAGACATTTTTTGTTTTTGGAAACTGTTCAGTTGTCTGTAGTTGTTTAGAGACTGGGGATTTTTGTATTATTGTGTACACAATTTGTTTGTTGACGTAGCAGACGACGTAATGTAAACAAAAAAAGTAGTTCCGGTAGTACTTCCGGTGAAGAAAGTGAGCGCGTGCAATCTGTCGCACCCTAGGGTATGACAGAATGCACGCGCTAAAAAAGACAGAGAAATCTTGTACACTCAAAACGGGAGACAAATCAGTGAAAGGTGGGAGAAAACATAATCTACCAGGCCTTTCGATGATCATCATAAATGTACATATCTAACTTTTCATCACGCACGCAGGCACACAATAAAGTCTAGAATGATTCAAATTACAAATATGGCCGGATAATGTCGGATTTCTTTCTCTTTTTTTTTTTTTTTGGGGGGGGGGGGGGGAGGTGCTACATTAGGTGGTGTAAACCGATACCTTTCACCCTACCTTTGCTGTTAACCAATTACGAGGGGAAATATACCTACACGTTAGTTCTTGATACAGCCATTGTTGCTCAGCTTCAGTTTCGAGGTGAACCAGGTGTGTGTTTTCAACACTTTGACACGTACTTTTAGAGTTGGCGTAAGAGGTACATTTTGTGTGGACTGCGTACCTACTTCCGGTGTAAAGATTGTCAATTATATCAGCATTGGGCATATAGAAGTCGTGATCAGCCGCTACACGCCACAAACAGGAAACCAGTAGAAGGAAATGTTTGCTGTGGAAATAACGTTGTAAATTGTTTAAAGGCTTTAGTAAAAAATTTAACAATATCTTGAAAAAAAAAATAGAAATAAACAAATAAACAAATAAATATGATGAACTCATAAAATAATGGAACAAAACGGATACATAAATCAATAAATGAAATAAAAAGATAAAATCTCTATTCTCTTGCAAATATTTGTCAAATTTTGTCTTGGTATCTTTTCATCTACAGTAAATGAAATTAAAGTACATGTGTTATTCCGAAATACTCTCTCTCTCTCTCTCTCTCTCTCTCTCTCTCTCTCTCTCTCTCTCTCTCTCTCTCTCTCTCTCTCTCTCTCTCTTACATAGTTATAGACACATATATACCTACCATGTCATTTTTGTTGGCGTTGACTGTGACTCCATTTGATGCCGTCGAAAAAGAACAAATCGATTGAGTTCCTCTTTTATATTCCTCACTGTAATAGATATTCAGGGTAAACATTTATGGGAATCTACGAGTGTCACATAGATGATCTTACTTATAAATCTATTGAGGTATATCAAATCAAACACATCCATAATGAATACTCCACGGGCGCATAGCTGCCTATACGTAAATACGCAGTTGCGTACACATCAGTTATCAAAAAAAAAAAAAAAAAAAACATACACACACACACACACACACAAAAAAAACCCCACACACACAAAAAAAGCTCTCTTTTTCAAAATTCAAATGAGTTTATCTAGAGAATACGAATGATGTCCCTATGTGAGGGTTCTAGTCAAACACTTGATACAACTAGTCATTACGTGGCAGGTAACACAATCAAACGGTCGGTTAAGGTGGGCCAAATAAAAATCCGAAGACCTGTTTATTTGGAAGACATTTCAGCTCGCCCCGCCAAAAACATCAGTATCAGAAACAAGTCAAAATGGTACACCTGATGTAATAAACCTCTCTGGTGGCTGTCAGAATTGCAAAATGATTACGTTAACATTTCATAATATTCAGGACATAAAACATCAATGCCAAATTTATGCATTTTATATACTAAATTTGCAAGATACATGCATTATAGAGAAGTTGAAATAAATTCCAAATAACACACAAAAATTAGTTTTGATATTCAACGGTTTACACAAAATATGGGAAAATGAAAATAAATCCAAATGGTTTCAAAATTATTTGTCAAAAAAGATGCCAGATATTTATAAACTTACATGTAATATAGACTTAAAGACTTTATGTAGACTTAAAAGTTTTTCGACAGCTTTAAAATGAGCTTTGATACAAAATGTTAAGTCCTAAACGTAGGAAAAATTAGAAGAAAAAATATAACAATTCAATAATATTTTGTTGTAAGTTTATTCTACGAAATGATTATCAACTTGGTTTTGGTTTGGCTTCCTTCACATGCAGGTATAACAATTTAAACGCTCACTTTGTCTAGTGAAATCAGTTACACGAACAAGGCGATAAAATTCGACCCCTTGTTGTGAATGGCCAAGTTAAGGGTCCCTTGTTGAATCCGTTCAGTGTTGAGCCTAAAAAAGGGGAAAACAAAATGGCCGCCAGGAGACCATCTTGGATTTTGACAGCTGAAATTTGTTATCAATATTTCTTAGAAATTCTTCTAAATTGTGGCCGCTTAAATCCCTCTGTGATCTCTTGTCTTGACCAATGAGTCTATTGGGTATTGCTCTACCTTCAAAATAGAGCAAATTGTTTTCAACGCTCTCCTAAATTTCGCCTGTTTATCTCTCGTACCATTCCCTTTTACAATACAGATTTGTTTATACAATACAGATTATTGTTTAAATATGTCTCAAGTACACGTTTTTGCTTTGTTTCATTTAGACGTACATCTCAGGTAAAAGTAGATTTCAATTAATTCTATGAGGAAAGTGGATATCTGAAAATCTCTTTACACATCATTATTTTCAAATAAATTATAAAACATTAACTTAAAGAACTAGATCGGGGTTACATATGTGCATAGAGTACACAATTCACTATTGGAATCTTCATATCTACTGGTAAAATGCAGACATGAATAAATATTTTCAAGGAAATTATTTGCTTTCATACTTAAAATGAACGTTACTATACATCGTTAAAGGACGGACTTAAATTGTCCAAACACCTAACTCTATATATCATAATACGGTACTAATCCATCAATCATTTAATTTCTCTGCATACACATACAAAATAACCTGGCTATGCGCATGTTCCATTATCGAGTGACGAATATATATCATAGGATGTTTTACATGTGAATTGATAGACAGTTAAATATTAATTCTAAACAAATCATTTTTATATGGAAATATTTCTTACCTGCATGAATACTTTGGCGATGAATATTTTAGTACGTATGACTTTTTCCTGCTGGTTCAGCGAGTAAGTTGATTACTACGACAAGGTTATACCCGTTTTAGGACACTTTTGTTGGTATCGCGTACTTAATGACCACACTCTCGGTCGATGTAAGTTTTTATGAATTCCTAAACTGTTTCATTGATTAACGTATTCAGCATTATAAGACCGAAGTTTAGAGAGGTATCGAATACTTCAAAGACAAACAGTTTAAAATACAATATATTGACTGAAATTAATTAATTAGCATAATAAACTGGCATCAGTTTGTGTGAAGTAAAGAAAACAAAATCAAATCCTATATACAATCATCATACAAAATCCAGCTTGGGGGAGTTTATTTATTTATTTATTTATTTATTCGGTTTAATTAATCTATTTTCTCAGATATGTCAAACATATGTATATGTATATATGTTTGTTTGTTTGTGTTTAACGTCCTATTAACAGCCAGGGTCATTTAAGGACGTGCAAGGTTTTGGAGGTGGAGGAATGCCGGAGTACCCGGAGAAAAACCACCGGCCTACGGTCAGGGGCGTAACTGGTTGCTCTGTTATGTGGATTCACGAGCGCCGCAGGCGCGAGTGTTCAATTTTAGGCGAGGGGTCTGGGGGCCGCCTAGGCCCCCAGCGGGTCCAGGGCAGCGCCCTGGTAGGGGGCCCAGGGGGGCGAAGCCCCCCGGCGGAAAATCATTATAGCAACTTTGTGATCATTAAGGAAGCTTTCCAGAGAGTAATTTGCTTTATTTCACAGATGTATTTTAACATGTAATTAATTCTATTATTGACGCTCTAGTTTACATTATAAGTCTGGAATACCATCCACTTATATTTTATTGTAAAACACTTCGCTTTGACAAAACATCACTCGACTGAAAACAGGAATAAGCTGATATATAGTATATTTGATACAATGCCAAAAGTTGCACCTCTCTTCAAAAGATTCATCATCTCTTTATTTATTTACTGGTGTTTTTTTAATGATTGTGCTCCGAAATAATTCCGACTGTATATTTGAATTACATATGAAACTGTCTGATAGTTCGCGTCGATGTAATGGACTTTACAACATTATTTTCACTTTTCTGTACAGTCTATGTACTGGTTTGATCTATTTCTGCGACAAGGAGTTATCTTTAAAAAAAATCCATTGTCCGGCCTTTTTTCCCAGCAAACTTATCGAGAATATCTTCGATATCCAATTGCATATGTCTGTACGAATGCAACATGGCTAGTCCAGAGAGGCGGGTAGTCGACATTGTCGACCTGAGGTACGTTTTCACGCGCCGCATCACACTAAAGGATCTTTCTGCCGAAGCAGTTGATACGGGCATCGTCAGCAGAATGACCAAGCATGTGAAAATGTCTGGGTATAACTCGCGGTTTGTTGCCAAGATTGTGGTGAGAAGGTCGACGGGTTTGGGATCATCTGCTACGGACCACTTTGTTCTCCATCGTGAGATCTCTCTACGAAACAATTCCCTGTCACCGCTTAGGTCAGTCTTATACCCCTCGTAGATCTCATCTACGTGTCCTGCTGTCAACTGTCCCAGTAAGCTCGGTATGAGATATTGTGCGAGGAACCGATAATTTGCTGACAGCAGGCGATCTTGCAATTCCATGGTCAGATGATCCATAAATGGTATGTATAACGCCCGTTTCCAATACTCAGAGACTGTCTCCGCAGGTTGGTTAGGTCTGTGTTCTTGTCTGCCGCCGATTCGCGGTCGTGACGGACGAACGTCATGTGGACTGGCGAGGTCAATTGCCTTTTGGTATAGGGCGTCCCAAACATCATCATCCATGCGCTCTGCCCTAAGCTGTGCAATCAACACGCTGGCTTCCTTCGAGGCTTCCACCAGATCGCACTCTTTGCCTTGCAACAATTTGTTGAGTGGTAGAATGCTTTGGATAACAAACTCGACGGCTACTAGCGAGATGATGAAGTCGAATTTTAGGATACTACAGCGGTAGCTTCTGGCTTTTGAGTCGCCCTCGTGCTCAAGTACTTCCAACGAATCAACGATTGTCGAGAAGGCTGACTTGAAGGTGTATAGCGCGTCCGCTCTACTGGCCCATCTGGTTTCGCACAAGTTTTGGAGTTTGGTGCGCTTTGCCATCTCCTCTTTAGCTACGGCATCGTTTTGCAGAGTTTCTTGGAATGCCAAAAGCCTCTTCGCTGAATAATTGAAAGAAAAGCCAATTTGCTGGACAGTATCAAACATATTCCGCACGAGAACTTCCCTACATGCATGTACAATTGCCAGATTCAACGAGTGTGCTTTACAGTGGATGTATATGGCTTCGGGAACTACCTCCTTAATCCTAGCCTGGACACCCCTGTGACGCCCTGACATATTACTAGCCCCATCGTATCCCTGTCCCCTCATTTTATGAATGTTCAATCCAGCATTCCTTTGTCCGTCAATGAATTTCGTCGCAAGTGCCTCGCCAGTTGTTGATTCTGCTGTGACAAAACCGATGAAATCCTCTCGTACCATCTTATCAGACTCGGAATAAAAGAGCACCACCATGGCGATCTGTTCCATTGTAGAAGCATCTGTTGCTTCGTCGGCTAGAAAAGAATAGCACACAGCGTTGTTGCACTTTTCAACTATGTGTTCGCGAATAGCCTGTTCACACAGTCCTATTATTTCATTTTGTATTGCCGGGGATGTGTATTTGGGTGAAGATATGCTCTCTAAATGTGCCTTCAAAATAGGATCCCTTACTGCACGATCTTTCAAGAGCACCATAAAATTACTGTTTTCGTCATCTTGGCTCCTGAGGGATATATTCTGTCTGCCGCAAAGCATGATGACTTCAATAATGGCTTGAAGGGAATGTCGATTCCTCTTGACAAGAGCAGCATGACCGCTATCCAGCTGACTGAGAACACTAGGTTCTTTACCATTATGGATTCTCATGAACTGATCTGCACTGTTACAGGCTCCGTCATGACATTTACTTATGATATGCCTTTTGATGTATTTCCCCAAATTTGACCATTTCGACACGGCAGTTGATACTAACGTTTTCTCTCTTGCGTCGACATTGCGAGAGCCAAACAGGAAGCATGGTGCACAGTATACTGAGTCTTCGGACACTGAATACCGAAGCCAATTATAATTTTTCAACCAATCCACGTTGAACTGTCTACGAACACCGTACTCCATTCTGGAAAAGAAACACACTTCCGTTTCACTGGGATATGAAATGATTTAGAAAGACAGACCATGCGTTCCTTCTGCGAATTCGTACCAGTAATACTACATTGGTGGCACCGTCTAATGGAACACAATCGGATCTCAAATAGTTTCTCCTAAGATGGCGACGCCGATGAAAGCTATGCTTCAAATATAAAAACGTGATATTTTTCTTATTAACCTAGCAAAAATTGTAAATTGTTTCATCGGCAATTTAAAGTAGGGCTGTCACAGGTACTGAATTTTGGCCCATGGTACCCGAATTTTAGTACCCCACCCGTACCCGGGTACTCGACAAACATAAATCATATAGTTGTAAGTTAGCTTTCTTTACGTTTAACTTGTTTGTTGTGTGGGGTGACAGGCTTACCGAGGGAGAGTCAAGGCATTGAGTGGAGTATGCTTCAAGAACGATATTGTGGTATCAATTTTTATGCACCAGTCGACAATTTTATAGCTGTATTAATTAGAAAAACACAATATCTAACAAGCTGATATAATGAGTGGGATTTTGTACTACTTTAATAGAAGTTTTACATCGACACAGTCGTGTGACAACATTTTTCCTATTTTGACAGGTACCCCGTCCCGGGTACACATTTTCGGACCCGGTTACTTCTCCAACCCGGGTACTCGGGTACTCGTAACAGCCCTAATTTAAAGGGACAATTCAGATTCGAAGTTCCGTTATATTGGATCCAATTGGTAAGCCTTAGAAAAAGAACGTACAATATTTCGATTCGGTTCCGCTGGTATGGCGCGTTCCATTATATACAGCGGATTCGTAACGGTACAGTCTGGTACAGATTTGCAAAAAAAACGCACAGCAAGTGTCGTGTTCTTTATGCGCTGTAGGTGTCAATGTAATGTCAAAGAGCACATCTTAAATTTGTTTATAATTGTGAATGTATTACTAAACGTACATCGAACATCGGCCTGGCGATTATAATTTATATACGTGTACGATGTTTCTTTAGTACCTGTACAATCCCAGTTGAATCGTTTTTAATCGTTTTCCCTTTTTTGTTTGCATGTTGTTTGCATACATTCATATTATGATAGCATTCATGGCCAGAAACATGCCGATTTGAATCTTATATCTAAAAACAATGCAAAATTTGGTTGGTTATAAAATATTAAACTGACACATGTGATTATAAACCATGAATCCTGCTTGTTCATGCAGGGGTGGCAATCTACTTGTACGTCAACACCTGATATACATGTATCTCTGCACTTCGGTATATGCGATTGTCAAATGAATTTAATATTCACATCAAACATGTTACAATACTAGTGTTAAAATGACAACACTCACGGAGCCCAGACAAACATACATGTAGAATATCCACGTATCATAACATTCCTTTCGTACTATGATTTCTTAGATTACCCGGTGCATTTTCTCTGTAAATATATGCAACGGGTAATCTGTGAAATCAAACATTGTGCGAAAGAAACATAAGTTAACGTTAGTGCTATGGGTTTGTCTGAGTGACAATGTTGTTTTAACATATAGTTATAATACATATGTATATCAAGTAGGCTTAATGAGCACAAACACAACATAGAGTATACTGTAGTATATAGAGACCCTTTTAATTCGATACCAGTGTCCTAAATAATTAAGGCAGTTACAGTAGAGAGAAAATTCCTGAAACTTTCATTTTTTAGCTTTCTGAAATGGATGTCCTTTTAGAGGGCACTGGATTCACCACTAATTCGAATTATGGAATAGTGGACTGCTGGCGTTAGGAGTGTTTTAGGATACAGTGCGAGATAAATTGTGAAGTAGGCCTATACGTGATTTTGGTTCCGTTAGGTCTACATCGAGGTATTTTTGAGCAGGTATAAATATTAGACTTGCTCAAGTTCACAGATAGGAAAATACCAGCCTGGCAGTCAGTGTAGTTTAAATTATGCTCTGATTCTATAGAATACCACGTTTCTCATATAGATCGTCTAATAGAAAAAAATTACTACGTACGACATACAAGAAAAATTGTATTAACTAACCTTGTCGGAAAGATGTATGATTTGGTCCATTCCATATCATTTTGCAATATTAGTGCTTTGGTATGGTCATCACAGGCCCCTGTAGCCACCACAGCAATGTCAGGATACTTATAATACAAAGAAGTTGAAACATCCTTCACCTCAGGCACTGTAGGGATTTCATCGCTAGACCTAGAAGGAACCTGCGATTCTGTTTGAATCTTTGGCGCGAAGAAAACTTTAATCTTTGTCTGCGCCATGTTTAAACCGGAAATGGTGTCTTACCATAGCCCAATCACTACCAGAGTTATCGTTCCTTACACTTTCAAGTGAGTATTAGGAACGATAACTCAGGTAGAGATTGATCAGACAGTTCATATGTATACGGCAGAGATTATTTTCATTTTGTTTATTTTAACTTGTTTCTCGCTATTCATTAGAGTCATTTATTATTCTACTTTTCATAAAGTATTCATCTTACCATTTAAATTAACAAAAGTTGTTTTCTTGAAAAAATTGAGTGGATTCACCTGCGTACCTGCGTACAGGCAGTTACGCGCCTGACGGTCAGTACCTGGCAACTGCCCCACGTAGGTTTCGAACTCGCAACCCAGAGGTGGAGGGCTAGTGTTAAAGTGTCGGGACACCTTAATCACTCAACCACCGCGGCTCCTTTTATGTATCAAAGCATGTGCTTAGTTTCCAAATATAAGGATTGTCAGGGTTGAGAGGCCCTGGGATCCATCCCCTGTACATTAAATGTCCTCAAATACAGGAGGACTTTCATGCTCCATTCGTCTTTCATTAAGATTTTATACACTCACAATACATTCCTAATTATATTAATTGTTTTTTTAATATCTATATTTCCTTAACTAAAACATCTGTTACTAATTTCAGGCCCTTAATATTCCCAAGCTAGTATAATAATATCGTGTTATTTTTCAAATGATCATAAATAATCCTTCTACTTCCAAATTTTCTTTATGAATTCAAATATTGTATATTTCATGTCAAATGAATTCAATTTTGAAATATATATAGATATTTATTGATATTTTACACTTGGAATACATGAAAAAAAAAATGTACAAACAAGCTTTCTGTATGCTATGGTGGCATATTTCTGCCATCGTGTTATTTTAGGTCGCGTTACGGTAACACGACTTGTCGAGATAATTATGTCGACAAGTCGTGTTCTTAACACGGCAAGTCGTGTTATTATGACGACCTGTCGCGAAAATTTATCACGACCGGTTAAGTTAGGTTATCGCGGATCTCGACCTAAATTGTGCTTTTGCCCAGATATGCCATCTACTTATGTTGTCGAGATAGGTTATAAATGGACACACAGCCGTCTCGGGCTTAAGATATTTTAGATATAACCGACACAAACAAATTTGTGTGATTGATTTGCAGATACTCCATATATATATTAATGGTTAAAAATAGCTTTAAATTGATACTGATGACTTTCAGGTTTTTTTCAAAACTATTAACAAGTTATTGATTTCCACAGGCATTTAACTATATATATCTATATAGGTTGGTATGCAACATTTGATCATTGATAACATTCCTTTGTAGAACACATTATATGGTTCATTTTTGGGTTTGAATTCTGTTTCTTCCGATTTTGATTGGAATTAAAATTTTATTGAACATTAACTTTTGTTTTAATTTTATTCCAATGTGTTTTGTAATTTCTTTCCATACCTTTTAGATTTGCTTTAAAAAAATAAATGAAATCATACAGGTCACCATTTTGGATAAATAATCTGACTGTGAGTATATTATTGAGGTACTGTACAGTAAGGAAATAAAATTGATGGATAATTTAGTTATGATTGAATGCGTTTTATAATTTTTAATATTTATTATTAACATAATGTGTGCTCTGTCCAATGTTGTTTTTGACAATATTCAGATCTGAAGTATTATTATTAACACTTTTAAACCAAATAATTGAGCTGATATACCCATGCCTCAGTGTAAAGCCCGAGACGTTCCGAAACGGCTGGTGTCCATTTAAAACCTATCTCGACAACGTAAGTAGATGGCATATCTGGGCAAATGCACATTTTAGGTCGGGATCCGTGATAACCTAACTTGACCGGTCGTGATAAATTATCGCGACAGGTCGTCATTATAACACGACTTGCCGTGTTAGTAACACGACTTGTCCACGTAATTATCTCGACAAGTCGTGTTACCGTAACGCGACCTAAAATAACACGATGACAGAAATATGCCACCATAGTATGCGTATCTTTGATTGCTGTTGAATATTTACAACAATTCCTCACGTGCTGAACTTATAAAAATTATGGTGGCATATTTCTGCCATCGTGTTATTTTAGGTCGCGTTACGGTAACACGACTTGTAATTATCTCGTGACAGGTCGTCATAATAACACGACTTGCCGTGTTAGTAACACGACTTGTCCACGTAATTATCTCGACAAGTCGTGTTACCGTAACGCGACCTAAAATAACACGATGGCAGAAATATGCAACCATAAATAATAAATCAGATTCATCCAGAGGGATTACCCGTAACAGTCGGTAAGGCCAATTATCCGGCGATTAGGAAGACTGTTTAGGTTAAAGCACGACTTCTTCCTCTAGTTATGAATATTTTTTTGCAAGAAAACGGAGCTACGCTAAAATTCCATAGATGTGGACTTTACTGGACCATACTTGGTCTAAGGAACAAAATACATCTACGATGAAATCTTTTAATTTCAGATAATCTTCTTTTTTTTTTTTTTTTTAATTTTTTAAATTTTTGAAGATTTTTCAACATTACATAAGGCATTTACAATTCAATTTATCCGTACATCATAATACAATCCTTCCATTCTTCATAATTAGTTAAAATTCAACAGTACATGTATATTGAAGATGATATATAAATGATCTACAATGTGGCTTTTTAAAAAATGGTATGTACTGTAAACGAGGGATAGAAGAAAATAAATTAAAGAAAAAAGAAAGTTAGTGTGGAGAAAGAATTGTTGAATAAGAGGGAGAAGGGTACATGAGGATTTGACAATGCGCTGGATGTATTAAATAAGAAATAAGTGAATATGATCATCATATTGCCATGGATTTTGACGATAGAAATACCAAAGGGCAATAACTCTTGCTGAATAGCACCACGAAGTCATAATAAATAACATTTTTACCAGTGAAAATCGAAAATTCATTCAATATAAGTTCTTTATGATACTTTTCACTTGTGATAAGATACCATGCATTTCCGAAAAACTTGTCGAGCTTGGTAACAAGATCTTCCAACAGACTATAAGCATATCCATGAAGATGACTGTATTGAAGGCTTATAATCATGGTCGTGAACCCACGGGATTCTGTTCTGTTTGCGATGTCTTAAAAGACAAATTTGATCTGATATACTCTACATACCCTTCGACATGAGCCGCTTACCTTAATCTTCATTTAGATGGTAATCAAATACAATCGATTTTACATATTCAAAGGTGTGTGAAAATACTGTTTTTTATTTGCTAGTTTATTTGTTTATCAATATAAGTAAATAAATGAAAACTAGTATGAAGAGGTGTATTTGCATGTATGTTTATGAATTTTGAATGCGAAACTTCTTACATGATGTCAATTTCTCTACGTTTATTTTCGGTGATAGAGAAATAAAAATCGAAAATGAAAATAAAAAAAAATTGTGACAGCTTACACCCTGTATTATAAGTGATGGATTCAATTTCTCGATTGTTAGTCTTCCATTGTGACGGGCATGTCGATACCCCCTGGTTACGATACCTGCGGTATTCAAGGTCATATTTCCATTACATGAATTCCGTTCTGATGGATAAACTATCCGGATTTTAAGTTGCTGTTTGATGAAGATCAAGTGATGTGGTCGACATCATGATTTCATCGGGAAAAAAATATTTCCTCTATAGCGATATGAGTTCTGACGTGTTTGATGCTTGTAGATACATCTAAAGGTCTTGTTGAACCGGCCTGGTTCTAATCGGGAAAGAGTGATTAAAACCCTGATTTTACCTGTAAATTGGTATGACAGGTGCCGCCCGTTAAGCCGAAGACGCTTAGTCTCCTGTAACACATGGTTTTATTTTCCTTGTACTTTTTCAAGGGTCTCCATGTAAATATCTACTTCATACTTTCGCTCGTTTTTGATTCCCTGTCGGTATTCACTGTGTAATAGAGGAGTTTGGACAGTTAAGTTTCGAGCTTATGTAAATACGCTCATTTACACTAATGATAATTACCTATACCTTATCTATATCTTATCATTCGGAATTGCCACGAGGCTCATAATGTATTCATAAGAACGTTGGAATTGTCAATAAGCACACTTTAAAGCTGTTTCTTGTGGTAAACACATCTTGGAAATGAAATATGAAATACAGGATATATATATATATATATTGTTAGCATTTCTGTTGTGAACTATGGTTGATTTCAAAAATGTATTTGGTATTTGAGTAAAGAATACGAAAAGGTTAATTATAATAAACTTTTGCTTTTTATTCCAAATTGGTATTAAATTAGAATAAGAAACCATAATCAATTTTTAATTTTCTTACAGAAAAAAATTAAATAAAACCCCAAAAACCCTTTAATAACCCCCCATAAAAAATTCCCCTCCCCCCCCTTTTTTAACAAATTCCAAAACCCCCCACCCCGGGTATCCCCAAAAAAACCCCAAACCCTTCCTTTTTCTTAGGAATCTTTTTAACCGGGGGCCCAAATCTAACCAAAACGGGAAAAAAAATTTGAAAGGGAGGGGGGGGCCCCAAACCCCGGTTTGGGAAAAAAAGGGTGAGAGGCAAAAGAAGGGTTGGGAAAAAATGGGGCCCCCCTTTACAAACTTTTGGGGGCAAAATAGTATTTATTGGGGGGAGGTCATTCAGGGGTTTTGGGTCGTTTGGCGGGATTAAAGAAGGTGAGGGGGTAAAGTTTTAAAAGGGAGGGGGGTTTTGGGGGGGGAATTTTTGAAAAAAAAGGGGAGGAGATTTTCGGGGGAGGGGATATTGGGGTGGAGGGGGGGGGCCGTTTAAGTAGGATCGGGGGGTTGCGTAGGGTTTCCTTAGGGGGGGAGGGGAAGGGGGAGGGGGAGTTTGGGGGGGATGGGCTTATTTTTGGGAGAAAGGGGGGGAGGGGGGGGGAAAGGGGGACCCCGGGGGTTTGGTGGGTCGGGGGTGAGTTATTTTTTTAAAGGGTACCAGGTGGGGAGTTGTCTTGGGGGGGGGGTTTGGGTTTGGGGGAAAGGGGGGGGAAAAGGGGGGGGCCCCCTTTTAAAGGGGGCCGGGGGTGGGGGGGGATTTTCCCCCAGGGGGGGGGAGAAGGGGGGGAGGTTGGGGGGTTGGGTGGGGGAAACGGGGGGGTGGGGGAAGGGGGGGGGGGTGGGAGGGGGGGGTTTTTTGGGGGAAAGGGGGGGGGAAGGGGGGGGGGCAGGGAAAGGAGTTTTGGGGGGGGGTTTTAAAAAACCTGGGGAGGGGGGGAAACCCCCGGGGAAAGGTGGGTTGGGGGATTTAGTGGGATAGGGGTGGGGGGGGGGGGGAAAAGGGGGGGGATTGGGGGGGGGAGGGGGGGGGGGGGAGGTGGTTGGGGTTTCGGATGGGGGTGGTAGTTTGGGGGTTTTTTTTGGGTTTTTTTATTGTGAGGGTGCTTTTCCCCCCTGTTGGTTTTGGGTGTTTTGAGTTATTGAGGTTTGGGATTTTTAGAGTTGCGTTGGTGCGACATCTCGGGTAGGGATTGGGTTTGGAGTGGGGGTGTCCTGGGATGGTACCGGGTGGAGGCGTCGTACCCTGAGTTTTTGGGGCCCCGTTTGGTGGTGTCCAGTTTTTTTTCTTTGGGGTGTATTTGTGGGCGAGTCGTGGGGGGGGTGTGAGGCGGGGGCGTTTTGGTGGTGGTGAGGGTTGAGGTTGGAGGGAGTGGACAGTTGGTGCGTGGCCGTAGCTGGAGTGGGGTCAAATTACGTTCGGATTGTGAGTTTTTCTAAGGGGGTGTAGTGTTTTGGAGCGGCTTTCGGGGACGTGGTGGTCCCACAGGGATTATTTTGTTTTTTTGGGGGGGTTTGGTTTTGGTCTTGAGGGGGACTTTAGGTTTCGGAGTGGTGCCGGTGTGGCAGGGGCGTTGGCCTGTGGTGGTGTGTTGTTGGCAGGGGTCGTAGCTGGTGGCTTTCCCGGGGTTGGAGTGTGGGTTTTGCGCGATTGGTAGTGGTTGGTCAGGTGGATTGTTCGTAGTTGGTGGGTGGGTGGTGGGGGTTATTCTGGGGTGGTTGTTGATTGTCCCGCGGGGTTTGCGCAGGGGGTAGGGATTGAATTTGGGGCAGTGGTGGTGGTAGTTGGGGGGTGGTTTTGGCGGGGGGGATAGTTTATGGTGGGTTTGTGGTTGGTTTTACGGTGTCTTTTGTATTTGGGGGGGCAGTGGTAGTTCGTTTTGTTGGTATGGTTGCGGGTGGGGTGTTTAGGGTTGGGTGGTTTGTCGGTTTTTGGTGGTGGGTAGTTGTTGGTTTGTTGGAGTGGTGGTAGTTGTAGTTGTGGGAGTGGTGGTAGTTGTAGTTGTTGGAGTGGTGGTAGTTGTAGTTGTGGGAGTGGTGGTAGTTGTCGTTGTGGGAGTGGTGGTAGTTGTGGGGTTGGGTGGTGGAGGGTCAGTTGTTGGGGGTGGTAGTCTTTGTGGATGGGGGGTTTGTTGTTTTGTGGGGTAGTTGGTGTTGGGTTTGGGTGGTGGTGTTTTTGGAGTTGGTGGTGTTGTGTTTTTGGGAGTGGTTATTGTTGGTGGGGTTTTTGGGGGGTTTTTTGTTTTGGGGTTGGAGTGGTGTGGGGTTTGGGGAGTGGCGTTGTGTGGGTTGTGGGTGGGTGGTGGGGGAGTTGGTGATGGTGGGAGGGTGTTTTGTTGGGGGGTGGTGGTTTGCTAGTTGTGGGAGGGTGGCGAAAGTTTTTGGTGGGTGGGGGGGTTCGATTGGGGTGGTGGGAGTGGGGCTTGGATGTCTTGTTCGTGTGGGCGTGGGTCGTGGGTGTGTGTGGGAGTTGTTGGAGTGGGGTGTTCTTGTTGGAGTGGTGGTGTTGTTATTTGGGTTGGGTGGTAGGTAGTTGGGAGTGGTTGGTATTGGTCGTGTGGGTGGTGGTAGTTGTCGTTTGGGTTGGGGGTGGGGAGGGTGGCTAGTGCGTTGGAGTGGGGGGTGGGGGTGGTGCCCTGTGTGATTTTGGTATTTTGTGGGAGGTGTGTTTTGTTGTTTGCGTAAGTGGTTTGTGTTTTTGGGTGTTTTTGGGTGTTGTTTGTGCGTGGTGGTGGTGTGTTGGCTGGGCTTCCTTTGTGGTTTTGGCCTCGTGGCGTGGAGGTGTTGTGTTGTTGGGTGGTGGGTGGTTTTGTTGAATGGGGGTTTGGTAGTTGGGGATGGTGGTTTGTTGGGTTTAGGGGTGGGGATTTTGGGTGGTAGGTGTTGGTGGGAGTGGTGGTAGTTGTGTTGTGGGGGTGTGGTCGGGGGGGGGTTTGTAGTTGCGGGAGTGGTGGTGGGGATTTTGGAGTTGGTTAGTTTTAGTTTTTGCGGGGGGGTGGGGATGTGGTGTTGGGGGGGTCCGGGGGTTTGGGGGGGGTGGGGTGTGTTGGGGGGGTAGGTTTGCTTGTGGGGGTTTTGGAGTGTGGGAGTGGTGGTGTGGGTGGTGGTAGTTGTGGGGTGGTGGCGTTGGGGTAGTGGGAGTTGTGTTGTGGGAAGGGTGGTTTTGTTTGTTGGGGGGGGGTTTTGTGTGGTGGGTTTGGAGGTTGTGGAGTGGTGTGGTGGGGGGGGGAGGGGGTGGGGTGAGTTGTTGGAGGGTTTTGGGGTGTGTTGGGGGGTGGGGTGGTAGGTGGGTGGGGTAGTTGGGGAGGGGGGGGAGTGCGGGAGGGGGGTGGGACGTTGTGGAGGGGGTGTTGGGGGTGGGGGGGAGTCGTTGGGAGGGGGTGGTTGTGGGGGTGGGTGGGCGGGGTGGAGGCTTGGTGGGGAGGGGGGGTTTTTGGGGGGTTTGGCGGTAGTTTGGGGGGTGGTTGGTGGTAGTGGTTGGTGTGTGGGGTGGTTGGTGGTGTTGGTGGGGTGTTTGTTTTTTGGGGCGGGGTGTGTGGGGTGGGGGTGGTTTTGCGGCCCGGGTGTTTTGGGTGGTGGTGTTTTGGGTGGTTTGGTTTTTTGGGGTGGCTTTTTGGTGGTAGTGTTGTTGTGGGGGTTTGTTGTTGGGTAGTTGGTATGTTTTGTTGGTTTTTGGTGTTTATGGTTCTTGGGTGTGCGGTTTGTTTGTTATTTTTGTGGTGCGTTGGCTTCTAGTTTTGGGGGGTGGCGGGGTCTGTTTTGCGTTTTTTATCTGTGGGGTGTTGTGGTTGGTTGTGGGGGTGGTGGTAGTTGTTGGTGGTCTGGTCGTGGGTGGTTGTGGTTGCATTTGGTGGTGTTGTAGTTGTGGGTGGTGGTGTTGTGGGTCGTGGTGGGTGTGTCTTTTGGTGGTGGTAGTTGTCGTTGGGTGGTGGTGTTGTATTTGGGGGCTTTGGTTGGTTTTTTTTGGGTGGTGGTGTTGTTGTTGTTGGAGTGGTGGTAGTTGTAGTTGTTGGGGTGGTGGTAGTTGTTGTTGTTGGAGTAGTGGTAGTTGTTGGAGTGGTGGTAGTTGTCGTTGTTGGAGGGGTGGTAGTTGTTGGAGTGGTGGTAGTTGTCGTTGTTGGAGTGGTGGTAGTTGTTGGAGTGGTGGTAGTTGTCGTTGTTGGAGTGGTGGTAGTTGTTGGAGTGGTGGTAGTTGTTGGAGTGGTGGTGGTAGTTGTCGTTGTTGGAGTGGTGGTAGTTGTGGGAGTGGTAGTAGTTGTCGTTGTGGGAGTGGTGGTAGTTGTCGTTGTTGGAGTGGTGGTAGTTGTTGTTGTTGGAGTGGTGGTAGTTGTTGGAGTGGTGGTGGTAGTTGTCGTTGTTGGAGTGGTGGTAGTTGTAGTTGTTGGAGTGGTGGTAGTTGTTGTTGTTGGAGTGGTGGTAGTTGTAGTTGTTGGAGTGGTGGTAGTTGTCGTTGTTGGAAGTAAGCCGGTTACATTTGTCACTGAAAAAATAATGATTGAACAGAAAGGAATCAAATAGACATACAATTCCATGTTAAATAGGGTCGTCATTGTA
The DNA here is from genome assembly GCF_902652985.1 of Pecten maximus. Classification (NCBI taxonomy): domain Eukaryota; kingdom Metazoa; phylum Mollusca; class Bivalvia; order Pectinida; family Pectinidae; genus Pecten; species Pecten maximus. The sequence continues at coordinate 26,776,163 of NC_047027.1, read as the reverse complement.
CGTTTCAATGATTGAATTTCTCACTTTAAAAAAATTGTTTTTATCATACTTTGCAATATTATTTGCTTCGCACATTTGTTATGTTGAAAAATGAAAAACTTTAAAGTATTAAATTAATTCTTCTCTCCTGCAATAAATCAATTTACGGACAGACAACTGTGTTGATAATACCTTCTGTTTCACAAAAGAAATATTTTTGTGTTGTCTTATCCACCTGAAACCAATCTCGACGGTCCACATATGCATTCGGTGGATCAGACGAGCTGTATCCATGACCAAATTTCGAGTCGGTGACGGGTAATAAAGTTCCGTCCGGATAAACCCAGTACCAGACCTCTGTTATAGAGTCCCGCTCAATACTTATCCAAAACTGCTCGTAAGGGAGATCCAGTTCTGGAAACAAACCAGAATTTTTTTAACACGCATACGTGATTAGTACATAGAATATGAATGGAAGATAGTAATTGGTTTTGTTATATATCGCAAAGTGCAGTAAGTTTCTGTGACTCAAAATTGGACCAAATGTTAAAATAGGAAAAAATGGGTCCAAATATGCATCAACTCAGTAATTAAGACAATTTGATAGATGAGTATTTAATAGTTTTAAGAACGAGCTGGACGTTCCAACTTTGTTAAAGAATCGGGAACTCTAATAGTTACTTTAAAGCTATTTTAATTTACAATAGTTACGTGACAAATCATGTCAACTTTGCCATAAAATACGCCATATTGTCTGGTACATCGCACTTTATTATACGTCGGTCATTGTCAGACAAGCGCTTAGCATTGGAGATCAAATTGCTTAGTATACAAACATACGAGTGACCTGGAGAGCATAGTTATAACTTCGGTCATCATAAAACATTCCAAATCAGGTTGAATACAGACAAGGACAAGCTACTTAAATAGGGGCCTTAAATCGGCCAGTGTACATGATATCATGAATAAAAAACACGAAGTAAACAAATTTTGGAATAGCATTTTCATAGCGGTAAAAATAGGTCTCAAAACGTGTGTTTGTTGTATATGGCATTTCTTAGACTCGAGTTTGTTTTTGTTTTTACAAGTTACAAGAAATCCTCTATAGAGCTTGTGTGTGTGTCTTGTTTTTTCTGTTTTCGCTTTTACCATCAATCATTTCCTTCATTGAATCCTGTTCCTGCGTCGTCTCCAAGGTTACCAAGTGTGTGCCAGGATGCCCTGCGCAGATATCTTGGGCAGTTTCAAGATCGACCATATATGAAAATGCGTTGTAAATATTTCTCAGTGTGTTGTCGTAAAATGTTACTACAGAATCAGTCATGCAATAAGAAAGCATGGGTCCATCTGTAAAGAAGAAGTAACAGAGAGGACGCATTCAATTATACAATTATAATTAATTGTCCTGTGTTTTGTACGCTGAATGCGGATTTTCTGATTGCTTAAGATTCTTTTTTTTATAGATATGAAGAAAAAAAAACAAAAATCGAAAATGGCGCAAAATATGTGACGTCACAAAACGGCCATTGACATTGCGTATTGATTTGTGAAAAAGAATCCCTTATAAGATCAGTTCAATTGTACATAAAACATGTTTCAATTTTGAAAATCAATTTCAAAAAATAGTTATAAGCGTAGATGTCAATTATTTTTAGTTTCCTAAAAAAAATTTTGCAAACTTTTGTTAGAATCCTCTACGCGGATTCATATAGTTTGCAAACACTTTTTTTCATAACCCAATGAAACTTAAAAAAAAGACATCAATATTTAAGCAGATATATGCTTCAAGCGAAACTCTTTTTTCAGTAACCTTGCTTGTTTAAAAATAAAATACCGTACAACACGCGTTTCCTGAATTCAAAAGCACACGAGGCCCTAATGAAATGCTTTGAACAAATGTATTGATGCTGAACTTGTTCTTTTGTTCACCAGTAATTAGCAACAGCAAGAGTCATTGAACGTGATTGTGAGGTAGATGGCACAGATGTCCAAAAATAACCGCGCAATATACATACACAAATGTATATTGTTTTTGTAACAAGATGTTAGCCAGGTAAAAAACGTAATAGACGACAGTTTGTTTTAATTGGCCAGAAATATCATTACCTGATATGCAGAAAAAACGTTGTATCAAGAAACATTATAAGAGTATATTTTAACATATGTTCGATCGGGGATTGAAAATAAAAAAAAGGTTAAATGCAGAAAAACGTTACACCCACAAACATTATAAACAGATTTTACTGTAATATGTTTTAAGAAGAAAAAAAAACACACTTTTACTTACCTTCAAACTCACAAACATAATTTCGTTTATTATCTGAGGATAATGATTTAAGTTTCAATCTGTCAACTTTGGCAACTGAATGTGAGGGTCTGGGGTCATCAATATCCCAGCGCGTGTCGAGTCCTGTGGCCAATGTCTGTGTGTTTGAGTCTACCCAGTACCATTCCGTACTGGTAGTACTCGGCCGCTCTAAGCCTACAAGGTATTCCGTCTTCAAATTGTACACTGAAACATGAACACAGTTACTGCAAGCCTATATTTGTTGGCGTGCTCAAATCTTTAGCATAAACCTACTTAAAACGAATTAGCGGAATGATAAATTAAGTCGCCGACAAATCTTGCCATATAAACCAATGTAGATAGATTACCTTAAGCGCAATCAAGAAAAATCTTACAAAGTGAAAATCGCTCAAATAAGAGTGTTTATAGTAATTTAAGACAGATTAATTGCTGTCATATACAAATCTATATTGGTTTTCAATTTTATTATAAGAAAATGCGTTTGATGACGGTGTCGTTTTTATCTTATCTTGATTTTAAATGCAGGTTAGCTATACAAATTGTTACTCTGCACTGAAGTGTTAGTTTATAGATATACCAGTATTTTTCTCCCACTGGGTGGGTTTGATTATTAAAAGATTTTACTAGACATGTAGGATATATGCATTCCATTCTAAAGCCATCAGGACAAAGGCATAGCTCTGAGTTCTTTCTAGATAAGCTGACCTTTGTTTCTTTGGCTATCGGGTTGGTACTATGCTACCACCTGAAGCTAGTTGGGCATATCACGGAACCAATGCGTTCATTTCTCAGACCACCGGAAGAAACGTTGGAAAATAACTATTGGAGTATGATATTTTTTATGGCAGTATGTATGAATATAATATTTCATTCCAAACAGTTAATTTCTTGTTTTCGAGTGCCAAAAGATAGTTTTGCATTGTCTACTATGAATGTAGGAAAAACCCAAGGGCTTGCATCCCTGTTTTGTTTTTGTTTTGTTTTGTTTTTGTTTGTTTTTGTTTTTGTTTTTGTTTGTTTTTGTTTTAATAAAACATGTCTGCGCTCTTACAAATCTATGCTATATCTAATGAATTGATCACACTGGTTTGTTTTGTAATATGGTTATTGGTTTCACATATTTCATTCCACGAGGTGAAAAAAAAAACCCATTCATCTTCTCTTTCCATGCTACATCTATCTTTATCATATTGTCGGCCTGTTACATTTGTATTCAGTGAATTTGCCCTTATAATACTGCATCAGTCACTAGTGTAAAATACATACCCTTGAGCGTTTTTCATTAGCGTCAGTCAGAAATCGATTGTGATGTCATACTATAGAAAATAACGTGGCGTAACAAATTCTGATTGGCCCAACAACAATGGTTTTCCATTTAATGTTTTCATTCGATGATGCGTTTGATGAAGTTGTAATTTTTCCTCGCCAAGGATCGCAAAGATAAAAATTTCTAAGACTCCTTCATAAAATCTCATATCAAATTAAAACTCAACTAAGATCCTCCATTTGTTATATTCATACCAAGAAAACAAAATCACCACACGTGCAATAATTGTTACATTTCTTGGATGATAAAATAGTCACTATTTTCGCTATGGCTACTTACAGATTGCAGTGGGAAGGGGGAATATTTTACGTCCATAGACTCTGTCTTTTTTATGTTTCATAGGCCTATATTGAAATAAAATATCACTTACAATCTAGCTGATCTTTTAGCCATTCCTGTTCTGATTTCGGTCTCCATGTGAGCGAGATAGCCACCTTGTGATTCGCACGCCAAGCGTGCGTCAGCATACATTGCCTCGGCTTCTTCGTCAACTTGGTACAAATGTCCATCATTGCAAAATATGACTGTCATGTCCGAATCTGTTTCACCATAAAAACGTGTAATGGATGATGAATTAGACTGTGGTCTCATCATATGATATATAGGATATCCAACAATGCCTTCAATAACATTAAATAGATTTCACAAGTGGGGTTAGTATTTAATGTATTTCACAAGTGGGGTTAGTATTTAATGTATTTCACGAGTGGGGTTAGTATTTAATGTATTTCACGAGTGGGGTTAGTATTTAATGTATTTCACAAGTGGGGTTAGTATTTAATGTATTTCACGAGTGGGACTAATGTTTTGATATATTTCACAAGTGGACTAATATTTTAATATTTTTCACGAGTGGGGCTAATATTTTGATATTTTTCAAGAGTGGTGCTAATATTTTGATATTTTTCAAGAGTGGGGCTAATATTTTAATATTTTTCACGAGTGGGGCTAATATTTTAATATTTTTCACGAGTGGGACTAATGTTTTGATATTTTTCACGAATAAGGCTAATATTTTGATATTTTTCAAGAGTGGGGCTAATGTTTTGATATTTTTCAAGAGAGGTGCTAATATTTTAATATTGTTCACGAGTGGGGCTAATATTTTAATATTTTTCACGAGTGAGGCTAATATTATGATATTTTGCACGATTGCGTAGCCACACGAGTAAAATATATTTAGTAGTACTGAAGATACAAAATTTACCGGGCAGCGTTAACGTTTTCCCTTTGTCGTTTGTAAGAAGTGATTTGATTGGTCAATTCAGAAAAAGTGATATTTTTAACAAGTGATATATATCGTTTAACAAGTCAAATAAATGAACATTCAACAGATACTCAAGTATTTTAAAATAAATAAAGTAAACAACCGGAAAATCGTGTCGTATTGTAAAATACATTAAGCATAAAAGTACCAATAAAATTTGAACAGGTATAGTGGTAGCTATGTAATAAAAGTGAACAGTTCATTATTTTATCTCACATAACCGATGTTTAATTTGAGCATGAAACTACATACTTTTTTTGAAAACTGAACATGTTTATTTGAAAAAAAAAAAAACAATGAAGAAGGGTCACCAGCCAATCTGATGCGTGTAGTTTTATGGCTGACATGTTTTTTTTCTCGGTAAAGGTAGTTTGATTTCCTTTAGGTTTTGATCTAAATAACGATGTCCATATCAACCAATGGATTGTTCTAATGATACACTCGATAATGTAACATTTCAAGGGAAACTGAGATTTAGATTCAGTGGTACCAAAATGAATTAATATGTATCCTTCCTATGAGGCGAATGGGGGAACTTAACATAAGTTACCAGAAATGTTCAAATCTGGATGAGGATGAGGAGCATTGCCCCTCCATTCAATAAATCTTGTAAGTATCAATACTGGATTTCAAACGAATGACAGTATAATCATATATTATGAATAATCTTTAACAACAAAAGTGAGAGAAAATGAGGCTAGTTATCTTTACCATGCATTCCACTGGTGTACATCAAGGTAATAGACCATGCCCATATTAGTGAATGTATTTTTAAAGCGTTCATCTTCTCACTGAAATAAAACATTATGGAATGAAACATTACGATATAGCTCACAATAGCTTCATAATTTAGCTCACAAAAGCTTCAAATTTATAGCTCAGAAATAGTTCCAAAATTATGTCTTACGGATAACTTCAAACTTATAGCTCGCCAATAGCTTCAAAATTATAGCTCACAATAGCTAGCTTTAAAATCATTATATAAAGTAACTCTAGAAATGAGATATATAACAGACGAAAATAAAATATTTACGTATTTGGTGTACCTGTGAAAACTTTAAAACTTTTTATTACAATTAAATATGAACATTTTCGTAAGACTTCGGTTATTCAGTGTACATAGTAAAAAAATCATAGCCCTGATATGGAAACCACCAACCTCGGGAGTTGAATTGTCATTTTGATGTGGAGGACAATTTTACATATAAAGAATGAATTATATTGTTCAATCATTTGGTATTTAATGGCATCGTGATGTACCAAGCCACTACATTTCAAATACTTACAGCGTGATGAATTGAATTGGTATCAGTTTTATAAGGTGATGAAGCCACCATGGTTTTAAACGTAAGTATTATTTTCAATGTTAAATATTTTGCTTCTTTCGTGAAACACTCTATTGCAGATCAATATCTTATTACTCATGGAAGGTGTCATTAGTATATTTTGATAAATCATAGTTCTTTGAATGTTGTGTTGACACATTGATGTCATGTGTGATGTTTTTTGGTGTTATGTGTGTTGGTCTTTGTTGTCATATGTGATGCTCACTGTTGTCATATGTGATGCTTTGTTGTCATGTATGATGTTCACTGTTGTCATGTGTGATGCTCACTGTTGTCATGTATGATGTTCACTGTTGTCATGTGTGATGCTTTGTTGTCATGTATGATGTTCACTGTTGTCATGTGTGATGTTCACTGTTGTCATGTGTGATGTTCACTGTTGTCATGTGTGATGTTTTTTGGTGTTATGTGTGGTCTTTGTTGTCATATGTGATGCTCACTGTTGTCATGTGTGATGCTCTGTTGTCATTTATGATGTTCACTGTTGTCATGTGTGATGCTCACTGTTGTCATGTATGGTGTTCACTGTTGTCATGTGTGATGCTTTGTTGTCATGTATGATGTTCACTGTTGTCATGTGTGATGTTCACTGTTGTCATGTGTGATACTCACTGTTGTCATGTGTGATACTCACTGTTGTCATGTGTGATACTCACTGTTGTCATGTGTGATGTTCACTGTTGTCATGTGTGATACTCACTGTTGTCATGTGTGATGCTCACTGTTGCCAGACATTATGTTAATTCCACATGATTAGATAAGTAACCATTAAGGTCTCAATTCCAAATTGTGCCCTATTATTTTACTACTTGCCCAGGGATTAAACAATAATTAAAATGAATGTAATGTTACGTTAACTGTTCTCGCTAAATCATGATTCATGGACTCATATAAAACATTAGCGACATTTATATACACATTACATTTTCTTCTCCAAAGTTTCACTGCCGTTTCACAACAATTCGGATGTACATGAAATTCAAGAAGTTTACTTCAGAAGCACGTGAACAATTGTGTCTCTTTACAATTTGCATCTTATGATAAAACAATTAACTAATTCTTTAAAACACGTAATGAAAGTTTAAAACTTGTATTGAATAAATTATCGTTATAATAATTTGTATCATATTACATGGGAACCGAAGCCTCGGATTTCTCCAAAGATTTTGAATCCGTACTAATGTCTACCTCACTATTTGTAAAAATATGAATAAGTATTGCATTTGTTATTAGAATTTGAGAAAGCAAATATTACGAAATAACTTACCTGTTCAAAAATGTACCTCCATTACCGATCCGACATCCATTTACGTTCCATTCTATAATATGTAATTATGTTTCCCGGGACTGAAGAAAGCAAAATAATTTAACTTGTATTATTTCATACTGTATTTGAGGAAAGTACATAGTAAATATATCTATGTTTCTCAAAATTAGAAATATCAAAATACGTATAGACATTGAAATGGACACCACAAGTGACATTTTAAGAATGATTCTAGATCAGTTGAAACAATTTCATAACAAAGCATACATTCAAAGTAAAGTTTTTTCCCCACAAGTAAGTTACATTACATTTCGCCTAAGTAGGGGTGTAAAAACCCGTCATAACTAAAAAAACAAGTTAAATCATTTATACACAACACTAAAGTAATGTATATTGAATAGGTTGGCAAGTGGGTGGGTTAATAAAATTGACAGCAGGCACTAAATTGATGAAAAAACTGATGACGATCAAATTGGTATAAACAAAGGATTTCTCTTTTCTTTATATGAATGCGCATGCGCCGAAGGCTGTAACATTGAGCTTTGATTTTAGACCAATCGAATAAACCAGAATTATGTTCCCCTTTGTTTACCAATCTCTTATGTCAAAGATGCTTAACCCATACTTTTTACAAATAATCTCATGCTAAAAATGCTTAACCCATACATTTGTAGCAAATCAGTAAACTTAGGTGTGCATCAATACATTATACATCAAACTAGTAATATTAAACTCGATATTATCAATAAGTTATTATTCTTAAGTTTTTGTAAGCATAAATCAAGCTAATTAATCAACTGCCTTTTATGTTCCTCAAACTTAGAAATAACAAAATACATACAGACATTAAAATAGCCATCATAAGTGACATTTTAATACATAACAAAGCATAAATTCAAAGTAAAGTTTTTCCCCAATTGTCAGTTACATTAAATTTCGCCTTAGTAGGGATGTGAAAATCCGTCAACAAAAGTGTGTATATATGTATAACAGACAAACACAACTCTCCCCACAAAGGCGAATATAACTGTTTGAAACGTTAATGTTTAACTTTCCAGACTGGTAGTTATGTGACCTATGCAACATGCATGAAAAGAAGGCTTCCCTGAGTTGCAACTCCTGTCTGCTTGCGTGAAACAAACATTAGACATATATAGATATTAGCATATTAGCATATTAGACAATATAAGAACGACAAAACATACACTAGAGTGTTATACATTCTGCAGCCAGCAATGCTCAAAAACTAAAATTATGTTCAAAGTCAACAAACAATTCTTACTTCAAATCCTTGACTAGGAGAGTTCGGGAGAAGAGCTTATACTATATCATCAATTTTCACGAAGGCACATGTACGACTTCCCAATATTCAGACACTCAGGGTGCCTACGCTAGCTCATATGGAAAAGTAATGTAATATGAAGTATGCCAAATGAAGAAAGTACTCACAGCCGACATTATTTAAATGTGTAACTGTACGCATTAAGCAACAAACAAAAAACAATGTTTAAATTTTTCTCTTCCCCGAACTAGAGAACACTAGCTCAAGCGAGTATCTCTTATAGTACATGCCAATAATAAACTGCTAGAAACAAGATTGGCAACAAAAGGGGCATCTGACTTTTGATACATTATCCACCAATGTGGAGCACTAGCTCAAGCGTGTGATTGCAAGTCATACTTTGCCTAAATTACTGAAAGCAACAATTTGAGAATGCTGTTACTTATATGAAAAATCACTGTCTCAAGCAGGTGACTCCATGTGGACCAATTATATACGTTATAGTCTGACGTTCTGCTGCAAACAACATATATATATGCATAAAACATATGTGAAATACAAATAATAATAGCACGAGCTCAAGCAAGAGCGTACAACTAACATACCTGCATTGCTGTAACTATTACAAGATTATAAATGTGATATTGCCTTGCTAAAACTGTTACAAGATTATGAATGTGATATTATTACACTGTAAGAAAAATCACCGGCTCAAACAAGTGATTTCATGTTATAACATTCTAAATCACAAACCCCTAAAATAAGGTCGCTACATAACTTTGTCCTTAAAAAATGTTAGACGTCTCCGTGAAAAAAAATGTCACAAGTCTTACGTGCGCGTCACATACATTCCGCTGATGTTTTGCACCGGCTCCAGCAAGAGCTTTAAATCAAAAGCGTTATAAGTTCCAAAAAGACTCGCACCACATTAATCTATTCACTTGGCAGTAACAGGTGTCAAAAAATTAACTGTTAGAGATTATCCCTGAATTAAAATTAAGCTGATGATATTTCTATTTATTTTTTAAAAGCGTTAGACTTTCATCTCCCAAAAGAGCGAATTTGAGCATCAGATAAACCATTCTCCACAGCAAATGTGGCTGCTACTATCCGGAAACTATGTCCCTTGTAAAGGGATGAATTCAAGTGACAAAAAGCTAAACAAGCCTGGAGTGTACGGTCAAAATAAGACCTGGAAACTGGTTGACCATTGAGTAGACAAAACAGAGCACCATAGAAATATGTTATTGTACAAGATTATGCTCATGGTGGTTTAAAAATGATCAATATTAATAAGTTTGCTGATGCTCTAAAAGTAAGTTGGATTAAGAGATTGTTTCAGTCTCCAAGCCGATGGAAAGTCTTTTTGGTGAAATTAGTTAACTTGGATAGACTGCTAAATATTGGTGGTAATTAAATTAATTTATGTGTAGAAAACTGTAATAATATCTTCTGGAGGGATGTTTTAGGGCTTGGTATAGATTAGATAGCTCAAATAATATGAAAGGAATTAAAGGTAAGTCACTCTTGCAAGCACCTGTATGGTACAACAGAAGTATAACTATCAGTGGTAAATCTGTATTCTATCGACAATGGTATGCAAAAGGTGTTTATTTAATAGGAGACTTTTTCAAAGATTATAGTACAAAAATATTATTTTTGTATGGTGAATTTATAAACAAATATAATATAAATACTGATTTCTTAAAATATAATGGATTAGTTACAGCAATTAGGAGATGTTTACAAGACTATCAAAATGAAGAGTTCAACATGGCCCGCCCAGTTCTACCTGTCAACATTGCTATATTCTTAAAAAAGACCAAAGGTTCTAAATTATTCTATGAATTGTTAAACAGTAAAAAAAACTTTAACGGCCAAGGGCAAGGAAAAGTGGGGTGAAGTTTTTAATTTCAATGATACAGATTGACTAAATATATATGTACTGCCTTTTCAAAGTACTAAAACTTCGAAACTACAATGGCTTCAATTTAGAATCTCACATCATTTCTTAACCACAAACTCATTTCTTTTTAAAGCCAAGCTTGTAGATAGTCCTCTATGTAATTTGTGCAACTCTGAGAGGGAAACCATTGAACATCTATTTTGGGAACGTGATCAAGTCCAAAATCTTATCCAGAGTCTTGATCTATCGTTGGAAGCCCTATTCATATCTTTTACATTAAATAAACAGACATTGCTTTTTGGTAAAGTTCAGTGATAACAATTCTGTAGCATACAAAGTTGACAATCACATAATTTTACTAATTAAACAATATATCTTCAGAATGAGATACCTTCACAAGACCCTGACTATTTATGCTCTGATTTCCCTTAATTTGATCATTACAAAATTCAGAAATCTATTTCCTACTAGAAGGAGCAAAAGATGCAGTCAAAAGTCGTTCAAGGTGTTGAAGAAGGTGAGCTCTTAACAATTTAATTATAATTAAATGTAATTTGCCGTATGCATCTTATGATAAAACAATTACCTAATTCTTTAAAACACGTGATTGAAGTTTGAATTCGTATTTCTCCGAAGATTTAGAATCCGTACTAATGTCTACCTCATTGTTTATGAAAACATGAATAAGTATTGCATTTGTTGTTTGAGAAAGACGCAACTATTACGAAATAACTTACCTGTTCAAAAATGTACCTCCATTACCGATTCGACATCCATTTACGTTCCATTCTATAATATGTAATTATGTTTCCCGGGACTGAAGAAAGTAAAATGATTTAACTTTATTACTGCATACTGTATTTGAGGAAAGTGCATGTACATAGTAAACATAATTATTTATTCAAGTATCATATACATATTTGTTTTACAAATTACTGGTTACAGAAGTCTTAACGGTCATGTGTACTTTACTTGACAAAGCTCTCTGTGTCTGAATAGAAATTAGTTAAATATTTATACTCTTCTTTTATACAAGTGTTAAATTTATCGACAGAAGTCGATGGAGCCTTCTTGGAGGAATTTTGTCTTTATATTCACCCCACATACAACGTATGTTTGCATAAAACTACAAGTCAAATGTATTTTCAGTATTTCTTTTGTTACATTTTGGCCATTTATTTCAGTATTACCATATGCATTGTTAGAATACAAAAACTCCACGGCCACTAATATGTATATGACATAAACAATGTATTACTTAACAGAATTGTACAGAACTTATATCAGTACTTTGAATGTGTTTCTGAGAAATAGATCGTCATCCAGTGAGAATCTAGTCTTGTCGTCAACATCATACAATATTGTTCCGTAAGGGCCAAATTTCCAATATCGCTCCTTCGCCCCTTCCACCTAAACGTGAAGGAGCGAAAACACGATAGCAAAGGAGCGAAAACCGCCCCTTTGCCGTCGTGTTTTCGCTCCTTTGCCGTCGTGTTTTCGCTCCTTTGCCGTCGTGTTTTCGCCCCTTTGCCGTCGTGTTTTCGCTCCTTCGCCATCGTGTTTTCGTTCCCTTGCTATCGTGTTTTCGCTCCTTCGCCATCGTGTTTTTTTTTTGGCTCCTTCGCTCCTTCGCGTTTAGGTCGAAGGAGCGATATTGGAAATTTGGCCCTAAATGGAAACGCATCCCAAATTCAGGTTGTGTATGTTCATCCAATCAAGACGCTCTTGCCCTTCGCGTGACGTCAGATGTAGCCTGACATAAAGTCGGCGCGCGGTTATTATCTAATCAGTTTGAGTGTTGATGGGTCTGCCGTGCGTAGCTAAGGAATGGGCCACAGTCTCTGTAGCAATCTTGAATTCGTCATGCATATGCAGCAATCGAATTGCCCTCTCTTGTTGTGTGGTCGTTTTACATAAATTACAGAGGCACGAAAACATGTATATAGAGACGATTAGTTGTACATTGGGCAACACAAAACTGTCGTGCCAATATTCCCGCATTATCCGTCTTTAATTATTGTTGATACAGATCCGGCAGTTAACTCAGATTTTACATATTCTAAGAAAATGATTCCAATGTGGAATTAGTCCATAAATGCCATAGCAAATGTTCTTCTGTGCTTCAAGCGGGAGATTTCAGTCTATATATAGAATACGCTATTCACACTATTTTATAAACTGTACGTTTCATGCATACATGTACATGTGTATGCATATGTTTTATTTTCCATTGCTAGATGTCTTTTATGCGCTAATGTGCGCCAAGTAATATCTAGTTAACACAATGAAAATACACTTTGATGCAGGTTCAGAAAATAAATATACTTTAATGGAGTATGTAGTTTTATTTTTATGAAGTCTTCAAAAACAAATGCACCTGTTAAAATTGCATTGGATTTTTGTTTTAATATCTCTAATGTGATGAGAATTTTTTTCTACATTAAACATTCATTATATGTATTATACACAAACAGTGCTTGATAATGTACATTTGTTATTTGATTATTTACATTCAGATATTCAATATTTCTAAACAGAGATTCAATATTACTATACAGATGTTCAGTATTACTATACAGAGATTCAGTATTATTATACAGATGTTCAGTATTACTATACAGATTCAATATTACTGTACATATGTTCAGTACTAATAAACAGATATTCAATATTTCTATAACGATATTGAGTATTACTATTAAGATATTTAGTGTTGCTATACAAATATTCAGAATAACTATAAATACCCACCTTATTATCATACAGATATTCAATGTTTCTATACATACCAACGATATTTCTATACAGATATTTAATATTACTATATCGATATTTAATATTACTATACAGATATTTAGTATTACTATACAGATATTTAGTATTACTATACAGATATTTAATATTACTATACAGATATTTAGTATTAATATACAGATATTTACTATCACTATACATACCTACAATATTGATTATTACTACATCGATATTCAGTACCTACGGTATTTATATACCAAAATTTAATATAGCTATATAGATATTCAGTATTACTATATATATGTTCAATATTTCTATACAGATATTTAATATTACTATACAGATATACACTATATACACAAACCTACGGTATTTCTTTACCGAAATTCAAGGTAACAACATGTAGATATTCAGTATTACTATACAGATATTCAGTATTACTATACAGATATTCAGTATTTCTATACAGATTATTAATATTTATATTCAGATATTAAGAATTACTATAAAGATATAATAATGTCTGTGCTGATATGATATATATGAATATATGAAATGAACCCTTTAAATGATTTTGTTCCTTTTAGAACCATATTGGGTGTACGTACAAGGTGTTTGTAATATCTGCAAAGTTGTAAACATCAATAATACAATTACAATGATTTGTGTTCGTTTTAACTTTGACGAAAGTTCTTAGATATTCACCAGTGGTAACATGCGTCATTCCCATTGAAATTAATCGAACAACCTTGACCTTGCTCTGATATGGACGAGTGTGTGAATTCGCCGTCGAATTTCCGTATGTTCAATATTGATTATAGTGTTTATAAACATTTGGCACCAAATGTAAACACAATGTCTCCTTTTAAGTATTAATATCAGAATCAAGGCTTTATTTTCAAACAAAAATGGCGCACATTCCTGTTAACTCGTTGTATTGGATTTCAATACAAGGTTGAATATTAACACAATGCCTGGCACACTGAATAGCTGATGACGTCATATTACGTCATGTAACTGGGTTGCATTGGTAGGGTTCTCATGGCGGACCAGCAAACGGCAGCATGGGTCATATGATGATACGATATTCAATGGTTTGTAAATCTGTACATGAATTGATGTCGTATTAATCGTTGAAGGCACACCTGTTGTTGATAACGATGTTCCGTGTATTGTGAAATGGTGTTGTTGATGATGGTATCGGTGTTGTTGCGGTTGGTGTTGATGACAATGGCGTCAATATGGTTGATGTTGATGACAATTGGGTTGATGTTGGTGTCGGTGTTGTTGTTGAAAGTGTTGAAGAATATAGTGTTGTGGTTGGCGTTGTTGATGATAATGATATTGTTGTTGATTGTGTAGGTGTTGTTGTGGTTGGTGTAAATGATAATGGTGATGTTAAAGTGGAGACGAAACTTTCAGACGAATGAATGGAATGAGTGTCTATAGACGGAGTAAAATGTACATCAGACGCGGTTGTACCAGGGGTCGTATAAAAACTGTTAGAAATATTAATGGTAGGCGATGTTGTACTAGGGGCCGTATAAGAACTTTGAAAAATATTAATGGTAGGCGATGTTGTACTAGGGGCCGTATCAGAACTGTTAGAACTATTAATGGTAGGCGATGTTGTACTGGGGGCCGTATAAGAAGTGTGAGAACTATTAATGGTAGGCGATGTTGTACTAGGGGCCGTATAAGAACTATGAGTAATATTAATGGTAGGCGATGTTGTACTAGGGGCCGTATAAGAAGTGTGAGAAATATTAATGGTAGGAGATGTTATACTAGGGGCCGTATAAGAAGTGTGAGGAATATTTATGGTAGGTGAAGTTGTACTAGGGGCCGTATAAGAAGTGTGAAAAATATTAATGGTAGGAGATGTTGTACTAGGGGCCGTATAAGAAGTGTGAGAAATATTAATGGTAGGCGATATTGTACTAGGGGTCGTATAGGAACTATTCACTTGCGGGAAAATATTAATGGTAGACGTCCAATTTAAAACTGAAGTGGCTGTGTACAATGAAACAAAGGAATTCGAAGTGTTCGTTGAGGAAATCGAGGTGGCGGCTGGCGTGGTTTTATAAGATGAAACAAAGGAATTCGAAATGTTCGTTTGGGAAATCGAAGTGGCGAATGGCGTGGTTGTATCAGAAGCAATAAAGGAATTTGAAGTGTTCGTTGGGGAAATCGAAGTGGCGGCCGGCGTGGTTGTATAAGATGAACCGAAGGAATTCAAAGTGTTCGTTTGGGAAATTGAAGTGACAACTGACGTATTTGAATAAGATGTTACAAAGGAATTTGAAGTGTTCGATGAGGAAATTGAAGTTGCGGCTGGCGTTGTTGTATAAGATGTTACAATGAAATTCGAATTGTTCGTTGGCGAAATCGAAGTTGCAGTTGGTGTGATTGTATATGATGAATCGAAGGAATTCAAAGTGTTCGATGTAGAAATCAAAGTGGCGGCTGGCGTGGTTGAATAAGATGTAACAAAGGAATTGGAAGTGTTCGTTTGGTAAATCGAAGTAGCGGCTGGCATGGCTGAATGAGAAGTAACAAAGGAATTTGAAGTGTTCGTTGAGGAAATTGAAGTGGCGACTGGCGTGGTTGTATAAGATGTTACAAAGGAATTTGAAGTGTTCGATGAGGAAATTGAAGTTGCGGCTGGCGTTGTTGTATAAGATGTTACAATGGAATTCGAATTGCTCGTTGGCGAAATCGAAGTGGCAGTTGGTGTGATTGTATATGATGAATCGAAGGAATTCAAAGTGTTCGTTGTAGAAATCAAAGTGGCGGCTGGCGTGGTTGATTGAGAAGTAACAAAGGAATTTGAAGTGTTCGTTGAGGAAATTGAAGTGGCGACTGGCGTGGTTGCATAAGATGTAACAAAGGAATTCGACGTATTCGTTGATGATATCGTAGTGGCGGCTGGCGTGGTTGAAAAAGATGTAACAAAGGAATTGGAAGTGTTCGTTTGGTAAATCGTAGTGGCGGCTGGCGTGGTTGAAAAAGATGTAACAAAGGAATTGGAAGTGTTCGTTTGGTAAATCGAAGTAGCGGCTGGCATGGTTGATTGAGAAGTAACAAAGGAATTTGAAGTGTTCGTTGAGGAAATTGAAGTGGCGACTGGCGTGGTAGTATAAGATGAAGCAAAGGAATTCATAGTGTTCATTTGGGAAATTGAAGTGACGACTGGCGTGGTAGTATAAGATGAAGCAAAGGAATTCAAAGTGTTCATATGGGAACTTGAAGTGGCGGCTGGCGTGGTTGTATACGATGTAACAAAGGAATTCAAAGTGTTCGTTTGGGAAATTGAAGTGGCGACTGGCATGGTTGAATGAGAAGTAACAAGGGAATTTGAAGTGTTCATTTGGGAAATTGAAGTGGCGACTGGCGTGGTTGTATAAGATGTAACTAGGGAATTTGAAGTGTTCGTTGAGGAAATTGAAGTGGCGGCTGGCGTGGTTGAAAAAGATGTAACAAAGGAATTGGAAGTGTTCGTTTGGTAAATCGAAGTAGCGGCTGGCATGGTTGATTGAGAAGTAACAAAGGAATTTGAAGTGTTCGTTGAGGAAATTGAAGTGGCGACTGGCGTGGTAGTATAAGATGAAGCAAAGGAATTCATAGTGTTCATTTGGGAAATTGAAGTGACGACTGGCGTGGTAGTATAAGATGAAGCAAAGGAATTCAAAGTGTTCATATGGGAACTTGAAGTGGCGGCTGGCGTGGTTGTATACGATGTAACAAAGGAATTCAAAGTGTTCGTTTGGGAAATTGAAGTGGCGACTGGCATGGTTGAATGAGAAGTAACAAGGGAATTTGAAGTGTTCATTTGGGAAATTGAAGTGGCGACTGGCGTGGTTGTATAAGATGTAACTAGGGAATTTGAAGTGTTCGTTGAGGAAATTGAAGTGGCGACTGGCGTGGTTGTAAATGATGAATCAAAGGAATTCGAAGTGTTCGTTTGGGAAATTGAAGTGACGACTGGCGTGGTTGTATATGATGAATCAAAGGAATTCGAAGTGTTCGTTTGGGAAATTGAAGTGACGACTGGCATGGTTGAATGAGAAGTAACAAGGGAATTTGAAGTGTTCATTTGGGAAATTGAAGTGGCGACTGGCGTGGTTGTATAAGATGTAACAAGGGAATTCAAAGTGTTCATTTGGGAAATTGAAGTGACGACTGGCGTGGTTGTATAAGATGTTACAATGGAATTCAAAGTGTTCGTTTGGGAAATTGAAGTGACGACTGACATGGTTGAATGAGAAGTAACAAAGGAATTTGAAGTGTTCGTTGAGGAAATTGAAGTGGCGACTGGCGTGGTTGCATAAGATGAACCGAAGGAATTCAAAGTGTTCGTTTGGGAAATTGAAGTGGCGGCTTGCGTGGTTGTATATTTTGAACCAAAGGAATTCGAAGTGTTCGTTTGGGAAATTGAAGTGGCGGCTTGCGTGGTTGTATATTCTGAACCAAAGGAATTCAAAGAGTTCATTTGTGAAATTGAAGTGGCAGTTGGTGTGATTGTATATGATGAATCGAAGGAATTCAAAGTGTTCGTTGTAGAAATCAAAGTGGCGGCTGGCGTGGTTGAATAAGATGTAACAAAGGAATTTGACGTATTCGTTGTTGATATCGTAGTGGCGACTGGCGTGGTAGTATAAGATGAAGCAAAGGAATTCATAGTGTTCGTTTGGGAAATTGAAGTAGCGGCTGGCATGGTTGTATAAGATGTAACAAGGGAATTTGAAGTGTTCGTTTGGGAAATTGAAGTGACGACTGGCATGGTTGAATGAGAAGTAACAAGGGAATTTGAAGTGTTCGTTGAGGAAATTGAAGTGGCGACTGGCGTGGTTGTATAAGATGAACCGAAGGAATTCAAAGTGTTCGTTTGGGAAATTGAAGTGACGACTGGCATGGTTGTATAATATGAACCAAAGGAATTCATAGTGTTCATTTGGGAAATTGAAGTGACGACTGGCGTGGTAGTATAAGATGAAGCAAAGGAATTCAAAGTGTTCGTTTGGGAAATTGAAGTGGCGGCTTGCGTGGTTGTATATTCTGAACCAAAGGAATTCAAAGAGTTCATTAGGGAAATTGAAGTGGCGACTGGCGTGGTTGTATAAGATGAACCGAAGGAATTCAAAGTGTTCGTTTGGGAAATTGAAGTGGCGGCTTGCGTGGTTGTATATTCTGAACCAAAGGAATTCGAAGTGTTCGTTTGAAAAATTGAAGTGGCGGCTTGCGTGGTTGTATATTCTGAACCAAAGGAATTCAAAGAGTTCATTTGGGAAATTGAAGTGGCGGCTTGCGTGGTTGTATATTCTGAACCAAAGGAACTCGAAGTGTTCATTAGGGAAATTGAAGTGACAACTGGCGTGGTTGCATAAGATGTAACAAGGGAATTTGAAGTGTTCGATGAGGAAATTGAAGTTGCGGCTGGCGTGGTTGTATAAGATGTTACAATGGAATTCGAATTGTTCGTTTGCGAAATCGAAGTGGCAGTTGGTGTGATTGTATATGATGAATCGAAGGAATTCAAAGTGTTCGTTGTAGAAATCAAAGTGGCGGCTGGCGTGGTTGAATAAGATGTAACAAAGGAATTTGACGTATTCGTTGTTGATATCGTAGTGGCGGCTGGCGTGGTAGTATAAGATGAAGCAAAGGAATTCATAGTGTTCGTTTGGGAAATTGAAGTGGCGACTGGCATGGTTGTATAAGAAGTAACAAGGGAATTTGAAGTGTTCGTTGAGGAAATTGAAGTGGCGACTGGCGTGGTAGTATAAGATGAAGCAAAGGAATTCATAGTGTTCATTTGGGAAATTGAAGTGGCGACTCGCGTGGTTGTATAAGATGAACCGAAGGAATTCAAAGTGTTCGTTTGGGAAATTGAAGTGACGACTGGCATGGTTGAATGAGAAGTAACAAGGGAATTTGAAGTGTTCGTTGAGGAAATTGAAGTGGCGACTGGCGTGGTGGTATAAGATGAACCGAAGGAATTCAAAGTGTTCGTTTGGGAAATTGAAGTGACGACTGGCATGGTTGTATAATATGAACCAAAGGAATTCATAGTGTTCATTTGGGAAATTGAAGTGACGACTGGCGTGGTAGTAAAAGATGAAGCAAAGGAATTCAAAGTGTTCATTTGGGAAATTGAAGTGGCGGCTGGCGTGGTTGTATATGATGAATCAAAGGAATTCGAAGTGTTCGTTTGGGAAATTGAAGTGGCGGCTGGCATGGTTGTATATTCTGAACCAAAGGAATTCAAAGAGTTTATTTGGGAAATCGAAGTGGCGGCTGGCGTGGTAGTATACGATGAAGCAAAGTAATTCCAAGTGTTCGTTGGGGAAATTGAAGTGGCAGCTGGCGTGGTTGAATAAGATGAAAAAATGGAATATTGGTTGTTCATTGAGGAAATTATATTGGCGACTGGCGTAGTTGTATATGATGTAACAAAGGAATTCGAATTGTTTGTTGGGGAAATCGAAGTGGCGGCTGGCGTGGTTGAATAAGATGTAACAATGGAATGTGAGGTGTTCATTGAGGAAATCGAGGTGGCGGCTGGCGTGGTTGAATACGATGAAACAAAGGAATTCATAATGTTCGTTGGTGAAATCGAGGTGGCGGCTGGCGTGGTTGAATACGATGAAACAAAGGAATTCGAAGTGTATGTTGAGGAAATTGAAGTGGCGGCTGGCGTGGTTGAATAAGATGTCACAACGGAATTCATAATGTTCGTTGGTGAAATCGAGGTGGCGGCTGGCGTGGTTGTATAAGATGTAATAAAGGAATTCGAAGCGTTCATTGAGGAAATCGAAATGAAGGCTGGCGTGGTTGTGTAAGATGTAATCAAGGAATCTGTCGTGTTCGCTGTGGAAATTGAAGTGAAGGCTGGCGTGGTTGTATATGATGAACCAAAGGAATTCAAAGTATTCGTTTGGGAAATTGAAGTGGCGGCTGGCGTTGTTGTATATGATGAATCAAAGAATTCAAAGTGTTCGTTTGGGAAATTGCAGTGGTTGTATATGATGTATCAAAGGAATTCGAAAGTGTTCGTTTGGGAAATTGAAGTGGCGGCTGGCGTGGTTGTATATGATGTATCAAAGGAGACAGTTGAAGGCGAAATCGTACTGGAGACAGTCGACATTTCTACTGTAGTTGTCACTGCGAAAAACGAAATTAGCAACCAGTTATACTTAATATTTTTAAAATTTATTTTTAGAAATAGATATGACAGATGCATTGGTTGCTGTTGGAATTGAGTTTTACAATGGGTTGGTTAAAAATATAACTTAAATTGACATTGATTTCGAAATATCACCACATTAAATGTTATCTTTACGTTATCATGAAATTATTAGCCTGTTAAAAAATATGGAAAAAGTCTTGAATATTTAATGTTGAAATGAATAATTATGTGACCAATAAATATAGGCAAACATACATAATCTCTAGATAATATATTGATCTATATGATTTAAAGCTTACTTACCTTCAGTTTCACAGATAAAGTTTCGTACCGCGATTCCGGAGGACGTTTTCCATATGCTGTACTCATTATAAGCATGCACGTGTGGGCTAAAGGTGCTCTCGGAGTCAAAAGATGATTGGTTCACCTGCTGAGTGACGTTGTCTGGAAATACCCAACACCAGTCATCAATAGCGGAATCCCTTCTAAGGCCAAGCCAGTGGATGTTAGTCGGCGATATCTCTGAAACGACATTTGAACAGATTGTAATTATCTCCCTTATATAAAATGACTAATGTTTGGTCAGCTTGAAGTCGTGATATAACCATAGAGTAGGTATACACACACACACACACACACACACACACACGAAGAATTTGTTATTCCAAGTAATTTTGAAATATCCTCCTCCCCTGCTTTTTATGTCCATCCTAAATTTAGGGTGTAGGTTGGATTTCATTTCATACTATGGTTTTACTTGTATGTATACTGTAAACTATTACTTGTATGTATATATGTCAATTGATATTATTGTTTTACTTGTATGCATAATGTTAAAGCTTACTTACATTTCTATGGGGTGTTTATTAGTAAGATACCCTCATCTTTTTTGGTTTGTATATAGTTGTTAAATGATTGATACTGTGATCTTATCGGGCACATTATATTTCCTTGCGCGATATGACGTCAGACGTGTGTGATGCTGGTGGGTCACCAGACTGGAACTCATTTTGAGAACCTTACATTTCTTAGATTTACTTTGATTCACATGGCGGGAGTCCTCGATGAAATAGAAAACGATTATCCTTCCTATTCCTTCAGTAGATTATCAAATGTCTACAAATCAATCTATATTTTGTTTTGCTCTCGTTTTATCTATCAAAGTAAGAATAAGATTACATTTGCATGTCCACATCCATCGAGTGTACCCCTCAATGCCAGTAACTATTGCTAGCCCTTCCATAGAGCATAAGTCAAGTTATAAAGAACAGTAGATACATTGAAAGAAAAATATCTCTGTTACGTAAGAATCAGTCATGGTCATTAGTGCTATAAATAACAGAAATCCCGGCTTAATATGTAAATAGGAAATTCATCATGTAGTAAAATTAAAACTAGGATACATGTAAGCCCGTTATGTTTATTCTCGTATTGATTTCTTCTGAGATGTCTTTATATTGGAGCTGTGATCACGAGAGTTTAGAAGATATCTTTTTGCACTTAGTACTGAAACTGTTAACTATTCATTATTACTTATTAAAAAACAAACCTTTATCAAAACAAAAGTAAACAACCGAAATTGAATCAAATTAAATAGCAATTTCGCGTTAAACTTATTCAAAACAGTTTAGACGAAACGGAAAAACCAAGTGGAAACCTTAAAACGTTTCTTACCTCCCAGCATATTGTTAAGCCAGTTGTGTTCGTCATAGGTCTCCAAGTTGAGTAGGTGAGTGTTTGGATACGCCTCACAGACCGCTCGGGCGGTGTCAAAGTCGGCCATGTATGATATGTAGTTATAGATGTTAGTTCCATGACTCCTGTAGAATGTCGCAGATGTGTTCTCGAAACAGTAGTCACGGAATGGTGCCCCTATTGATGGAAATCATCATTATTACATTGACATTGATCAAAGGGATGTACCAAAGACACAAAAAGGAACATATTTAATTATGAATATAGTAACAATAGAGTGGATGTATTTTTTGAATAATGACTTTAAATTGCATCAAGAAGCTGTTTCGTCCAATTAGGACTACTCAGTGGAGCAACTTATAAGCATGTAACAAGTATCCGCCCATTTGTTTATCCGCGTAGGAGAAGGGAAGACTATTCCTTTGTTATCGTACTGACATGCGTTGACCAATAGTGTTGTCATTTGTAAGATCTGGATATTTTAATGAAAGATTTGATACTAAATACATAGGGTTTTATTTATTTTGTTTAACGTCCTATTAACAGCCTTGGTCATTTAAGTATGTGTCTGGGTGAGGAAAGCCGGATTACCCGGGGAAAAACCACGACCTACGGTCAATACCAGGTAAATATCGCGTTTAGGTTTCGAACCCGCAACCCAGAGGTAGAGGGCTAGTGATAGAGCTTTGGAACACCTTAACCACTTGGCCACCGCGGCCTCTAAAATGATGATGATTACAAATGGTCAATACGTAATTACCTTCAGTTTCACATACAAAGGCGGTAGAATAGTAGCTCTGGTATGCCATGATATATCCATTCGTTGCTACAGCTGAATTGTCTGTTGGTACCGGATAAGGAGTCCATCTGTTCGTCAGATTCGTGGCCAATGTGGAAGAACTACCCGACACCCAGTACCATTCTGACGAGTTTCCTGATCCCCTCTCCAGGCCAATCCAATATTGGCTAACACTCTCACCAACAGCTGTAACATAGACCGTAGTGTTAGTTAATTACTACTCGACACCATTACACTCGTTAATATCTGAAGCACATCTTCATTTTAATTGGAAAGACAAAACAGCTGTAATTATATTAATTTTGTTGCTTTTATTAGTGTCTTGGTTACCCCTTTGATACGTGCTGCAAACTCTAGTGGCAGCTTTTTTAAATCGTAACACTGTCTTCTAAATTCTAAATTCTAATGAACATTGGAACCTGATCCGAACACAGGTACTTGTGGACAGGAATGGAACTTTTCATTAAATATGGAGAAATAAAGAGAGGAAACAGTTTTAAAGCAATCATATGTTCAACAGTTTATGAAATAGTTAAAGTTAAAAAAAATGCAATGCATGTAGAGGCCTAAAATCAGAACAGTAAGCGAATAGCCCATTGAAAATCAAGGTTATCACCTACCTCAAACGGTCTGATAACTTTTGTTTAAAAACGGCACACTTTAGTTTTCGGATTTCTACAGAATTATCCAAATCTTATGAAATTGATTACATTACTTCGAACAACTCCCTTTTTATGCTTTATCATTTAACTGATAGACCCAAATGAATCAGCCTTACCCGTGAATTTGTTCGATAGCCAGGTTTGTTCAGATGTTGTCTCCAAGTGAACGACATAGCCCTCCAGTGTGTCCTCACACGTTGTCTTCGCTTCAGATAACGTCGCCGTGTTTTCCATATATTTATGGTAACCATGATCGCCATCACAGAACATGATGGAGGACGTTCCGATTAGAGCTTCTGTAAAGAAACAAGTAGACGTCGTATGAATGGTGGGAATACTTGATCTAATGTACACATCTACTAGATCGTATCAACATAACATTCATACATGTGTAATGCTATTTTACACCAATGCATTCATGCATTCATGAACGCAATGAAATTAACTCAACTGTCTTGGCAAATACAAGCAATGACTACCGCATCAAAGACTTCGTATAACGACGATTTATGCACGCTATAAATCATTAATAAAAACGGGTTTGATGTATTATAGCAAAAATGTTTCAATATCTTTTGTGAAAAATATTATCCGTAAAATCTAAAAGCTAATTATCATCATATCGAAAGTAAATAACAAAGACACATTGTTGATTAGATGCTATTCATTACAATGAGTAAAAGTCGGGCTAATATACTGTATTTACATATTCTACTAAGAACTTCCCTCGCTAAAGGTATCCCGCTTTAGTATGATTTGAAATTTCTTATTTCATATGATAAATATTGTTACTACGCCAATATATCTTTGCAAAATTCCGTTTATGTTAGGTCATATTGCTTTGGAGATGTTGTTTATAGACTTCGCCTGATGTAAAATCATTTTGCTTTTTAAGCGACAAGTTTTGTCATGCGCCGCAAAATCATTGTTTGCTATATTTTATTCGTAATAATAGCTTACCATGAGGAGCAGTCACCGGTCGGATCAGGAACAAGAGAAGAACAATCAAGGTATAGAAGACATCAGACAGGATCATTCTATGGAGAAGACAAGGAAGATATTTCGACTAGAAATAGATGAAATCACGTGACTACCTATTTCGATTTCATGTCCTGCTAAATGAATTCATTTTTTTCATAATATTATCTTTATTGATTTATTCCAGTTAATTTGTCTGGATTAATCAAAACAAATGTTTGTTTTTTTTCTTTTTTGCGTATAAGAGATTAAATTACAACGAGTACTGTCATCGGGTTTTCTTTTCTCTTTTTTTACCGAAAATGCTTTTAATAATGCTTGCGTATTTGTTTAACCCCTTAACTCCCAACTACGCCAAACTACGCCAATAGTACTTCGGTGTAAGATAAATGGTCGTATCCCCCTTATTTGCTTACCTATTGAAATACCGAATACACCTAATAAAACTGGAGAAAATATCCACAACATTTGTTCTTTGTAAAATCTCATTTGACAAACTTTTTTGATGCATTTTATGAGTTGAAAAAACAAGGCAACTTTTATTTCGACTATTTTGAATTGTTGACGTCGTGTTTCAGCCGACGTAATCGTCAAAGCGCGGATTCGATTTTGTATCTCACATTACTTAAAATATAGCGAGAAATAATGCCTGTAATTCACAGTAGTGGTAGTTAATACTCTCAATTTTATATATATTCCACTATTTTACAGGAATCCTCCAAAATGTGATGGTTTTTGTCAATAAAGTACATGTGGTGTATGGTTCTGTACCGTACGCAGCACAAATCGACATTTTTTTTTATGATTTCTGCATAAAAAATAGTAATACATTATATATACAATTGAAGCCAAGAAAAAACTGATCAAAATGCACAATTCTATCATTCATAACGTACCAAATAAATGATGCACAATTTCCACAAATCCACATTATATGAACGAAACACCGCAGTAACCTGACGTCGTGAAAGAGCGAGTCAATAACACAAGCACCTGCGCGAATACGATCGACAACTTTTAGTTCTGCTGTTTTCATAACGCAATAAATGGTCTTGTTTTCATCAGAAAGCATTCCTTTTGTCACAAGATAAATAAAGTGATAGCACATATTTTGATATCTACAAATAAAAAATTAAATAAATAAAAATAAAGCCGACGACAGCAAAAGCTATTTATAGTAATCGGGTATTCCTAGATGATCACTTTCGGTTTCTATACGGTGGGACAGACATGTGCCTGGTGGCGATTGATTTCGCGGACCTGACATATTACCGATACAAGTCGTCACCAAAACAATATGCAGTGACCACTGTCAACTCAACTAACATGAAGAGTTGCAGACGTATAGTGTAAATGGACACAAACCGACAAACAATCAATTGTGTTCAGATAGGCCTACATATATATTCCTATTGTTAGAGGTAGCGAGGATTTTTTGAAAAACAGCCAAAGAATGAAATTTATACGCAATAAAAAGAAAATCATCAATTGTAAACATCAACCAAAAAATCTTAAACGTATCTTATGTGCTTCAAAATTTGATTCTGAAGTAACAGAAACATCTGTCACAAAATGTATGCAAAAGCGATGTATAACATGCGATATTATTATAGACTGTCAAAGTTGTACATTCAAAAATGGTTTTCATTTCAAAATTAAAACTGATATGAATTGTACTTCAAAAAATGTTATATATGCTCTAATATGCAGTAAATGATTTTTATATTGGTCAGACTGGCATGGAATTACGAAAACGTATGACCTTACACCGCCAGCAAACAAGAACGGAACACTTGCGATATTTGACTGTTAACGAACACTGTCATAAATGTGCTGATGACAATTTTTTTGTTTTGCCAATTTACCAAATGTCCAACTCTGATGTATTACAATATATATACATGTATACATGTATATTATCTTGCACATTTTGTGTGTAATGTTTTTATGTACAAATATGAAACTTATGTTTGATAGTGTTTACTAACACAATTAGATATTGAAAATTTACATTATTTCAAGTTACCGCATCTATTTTACATGTACTATACGGCAAAATCTTTGTATACCATGGCCAGTTTTAATTTGAGTACGGAGTACGGATCTATAGATTTGTTGTACAGATCTATACGATGTAATTGCTCCAATCAAGTTTTTAATGGATTATTTTGTTTAAACTGTATCATATAGTTGGTCTCAACCCTTGTAAACTGAACAAATAAGTGTTTTATAAATTATGTACCCTACTATTATGACGTCATCAAACTATGACGTCATAGGATGTACCGAATACAATTCATAATCCCCTGAAGAGCGGCAGAATGTAGCCGCGAAAGTACTAGGGAGACAGCAGATCTGTGTTTGGCTTTTTATTTTATTATATATATATATATAGATGTACATGTACCAGTAAGCATTCTATGCCAGTAAAGGCTGGAAACATTGTTGAAAGAAAAAAATTGAATAAATCAAACATAGACAGATACTTGTGTTGGCAGATATAATGCTGGTTAGCTAGTAATTATCATTTTATGCTTTATTATAATTAATCCTCTAAGGATGCACACAAGACAGAAATAATAAGTAATCGCAAGTTTTCGAAGTTATTATTAGTGAGGAGGATGGCACTGAAACAGGATTATAAACATGTATTTTTCAGAGTTTCCTCTGACCTTAACACCAAACATAAGACACTTTGATAGAGAGTTGTCCTTTATGAGACATATAATGATCTTACCATCAAAATGTCTTAATGTCTGGTAATAGGGCAAGAAGAAACTTAATGGTGCGCTTATTTGGATTTTCAGAACATTGTTACATGTATGAGTATTTGAAACTCAGATTTGGTGATGGGATGGGCGAGTTTGTTTAACTTTCCTAAAAGTTCATTTCAAGGCTTTTTGAAATATTCCACATTAATAATCTCAAGTAATTTTTTTCTTGTATTTTTTAAACAGGACCATGGGAAATAGGATTTTTTAAAGTGAAACAAGCAATCAGTGACATATGAATATAGTTTATTTTGTATTTCAGATATTGCCAAATTACTTGTAAGGTCTGGAGCTGTCTCAATTTTACTAGCAAGCCTTGTGTACAAAATTTAATGAAAGCATTGGCTTATGGATGATTCTGCCTAATATCTGACATCAAAGGTAAGCTAATAGATGTATCTTAATTATAAATGCACTACAATTAAAATGTTCATAATCTTATAGATTCTGAGGATTTTGTTGTTTTGTCTGAATTGATCATAACTTTCTGCTTTCCTATCCAAAGATGTGAGCTCATTTCCTATACTTCATTATTGACTGTTTAAGTTTCATTTGAAATTTTGAAGTGTTCTTTAGAATAAATATGTAATGCCTTGCAAATAAAATATTATTTTTATTAATGTATATATCTGGAAGCTTATGATATTGATTTTCTCCCATTTCAAACTTCAGGTACATCAGCTTTAGGACTTTATTTATATGGATATTTGTGGTGTGACCAATACTAGAAGATAAATGCCATCCCCTGCCACCAGAGACAGCAGATTTATGCATCTTTTTCCTATAGCTACCCTCTCTTACTATTCTGTCATTGATTAAAATCATATAACTTAATATTTGTGTTGGTGTTGTTTTTCAGCTGCTAACAAGCTGAATCATGCAATTCTGATCTAAAGTAAATTATGATTTTCAAAAACATGGTACATTAATATATTTATATCATTTATACCAAATATGTCTTATCTGGCAAATCATATTAAATAAAGTTCAGAATTCTTTATAATCCATAACCAACATGTAGCCAACTGGAATATTCAAACTGAAAATTTCATCAATAACATATGTTCCTCTGGGGAACTTGGACTTAATTCACTTGTCTATATATTTCTACATGTCTTTTGTCTGGGACTTCTCTACCAGGAAGACATTCACACACAGAATGATATGGGTAAAGATGGTTATAACCGTTTGATTTGCTTGCCTTCAATAATTTTGATTTTTATCAGTATAATCTGTTTTTGGTATACTAGCAATACCAGATGCTAGTTATTATGATCTTCGTACTATCTCTGTGAACAAGTGTCTAATTATGATAGGTATTGAAAAACTAGAACAAATACAATAAGTGAAGTAGATATGAAACATCAAAATGGTCAGTTGCTAAATTGGTAGCCATGGCAACTAAAAATGGATACAGTATGTACATACAATTGAAGAGAGAAATTACAATTTTTCATTTTCTACATAATGGTAAAATCAGCTTCAATATCATGGTTTGGCTACACATGTTAGCTGTTGACAAAAATGATAAAATAGGAAAGGAATAAATATAACTTTTGAAATATTTTTTGAAAGATTAATTATTAACGTTAAAACCATGAAAACAACAACCTAATTATAAAGTATGATTTATGATAAACATTTATAATCCTAATACATTTTGTACAGCAGTCTAAGCTACAAAGAGTTTTACATTTTACATTTTTAATCAGATGGGAGCACATGTGGATGTTTTTCTAAGTAAAATATTGCATTTTTACGTATTTTCACTTCTGGTTGCCATGATAACGTCTTAAATCCAAAAATTAAAAGTTTTGTCATGAAATCTGGATAGGTCCTCTTTACAAGCTTCAATATATATATAGACTGCTGACTAAACAATTATACCTGGAATACAAAACCAAATTTCTTACAAAGAAGGCTAGGCAAAGAAAACGGAAACAAAAACTTTTACAAAAATCACTGCTTTTATTTTCAGTCGGTTACCATGACAACAACTGCAAAAAATAGAAAATACTACATTTATTTGTGTTTATCCTCGTTCCTCACGAGTCTCATATATCATTAATTGTATATATCAGCACTTAATTCAATCTCATCAGTTTAAAGTGTATAAACATGAAATTAATATTTTTTTGTCATAAAATCATAAATTTTGGTAACCATGGTAACGTCAATAATGCAAAAAAACACCAATTTTTTATTTGATTTGGAAAGGTTATATTCTCAAGTTTCTAAATATATATCGGTTGTTTACCAAAAATGTTGACGCAAATGGGTGAAAAATCATGATGAACCAAAATGTCGGATTTTTTTCAGTTCCATTAAAAAATCCTGGGAGTTAAGAGGTTAAAGGATATATTTTTTAAAATACCATTTTTGGTAAAGAAGAAAAATGAGCAAACTTGAATTGTTGGTGCAATACATACTTTAATTCATACTTCAATATCTGCTCAATTTGAAATACATCAAAATGTTCTAATCTTCAGACTTCATAAAAGGTTTATCGAGACTAAAAGTAAACAGATGTTTATGACGCCATATACTTCTTTAACATACACTTTATACTTACATTTGACTGCGCTCTTCGGTTCTATATTTTCACAACATTGATATTAAATAAATATTGTTGTATCCAAGGTCTGCAATGGGTATGTCTCTACCTAAAAGATACCGTGTCCAAATAGTTTGTCTTATCATATACACGTGTTAAGATGTACTGTTGTGGAGATCCTGACATCAGTATCACTATAATGTCTTATTAGTCAAACAATAGAACCCACAGTATCCAGTCATCATTCCCCTCGCCTTATGTGGAGTTTGGTCACCACCTCCGGGTAAGTCTCATAGCGATCATAACTAACGTTCATTCTGAACATAACAGGAGCACCTTATTACCATATTGGCAATTGTTCATAAGCATACACCCGATAAATCTATAGTTTTATTATAAGGTTCTTTAAATATTTATGAAATGTGAACTAATTAGGTTCCGCTGTATATACCTTATTGATGAGTGGCTTGAACTGTTGCCTATGATCAGAAACTTGGGTAAGTAGTAATGAAAATGATTAATCAATACACATCAGAAAATTTTATCGTTCTTATTTTATGGAATAAATGAGAACGTATTGTTTAATGGTATTCTACAGATTCATATAATCAATAATTTATAGATATTTAACAGTGAGAGTTCCACTTACTGTCAATTTCCATAGATAATAAATAGAAGAAAGTTAGAATAAAAATATTGCAACATTAACGACAAAATTATAATTGTTATTTCATTTAACAAGTTCGTGATCAAAGCAATGTCAATGAAGTTTTTAAATGGAGACAACGGAAATGGGTGCGGAGAAAAGGAAGTACAATTGTAATGCATGTATGCGCCTATATGTGGTGAATTTCCTAATTTTCTCACCCATGACATACAAACTCGGTTAAACACCGTATATCTCCGATATGGATATTTGACCACTGTTTTATATCATACCACATCACCCCCACCCAACTATCAGTGTTTATTTATGTTAGTTACGAGATGCATTAGGAAAGTAGATATCCATTGCATGATGTCGAATTCATTTGTCTGTTTTACTGCCTTATTTATGTAAAAACATATCCGCAGGGTCGCACCTTTTACCTTGACGTCTGGGATGATGAATGGGTAACTATCTCACCGTTCTTTTAGTCGTCTGGGATGAGATTTCCCTATTGGACGTAAAAATATAGTTGTTAAATGCTACATCTTGTTGATATAGAAGGAGTAGGGCTGATATTTTTATGGTTTACACAACGAACTAAATGCAGACGCCTATGTTTTGACCTCATTCAGACAGTGTTCGAAACCCTTGTGACCATATGGTCTTTTTAATTCTGTATTCTGACACAGACCTTTCTCCAGAACAATTTCAAAATGTGGTTCAATACAAACAATTGGAGTATATAATCTGTCCTCTCTATTTTACCGGTTTCGGCTTATCTCTTTTACACAAACAATGAACTACAGCTACAGACACGCCCAATTTTGTGACAGCATTGTTATGTGTATTAGATTAAGCAGTTGGTATGTGTGTCCAACGAGGACAGGGCAATGACCTGTGTGCGCATTAAAAAAAAGCTAACGCATTACTTTTATTTACGGGAGAGAAGCATTACTGGACACAGCATTTTTCAGGGCGGTATACAAAATGACATTTTTTCATCTACAACGATTCACCACGCTCGTACCTGTAGTGGCAGTGAGGATTGCCAAAAGGCTGTAAGTTTGATTTTTTTTCAATGAGTAATTGAAGTGAAAATTGTGATGCTGTTATTTATGATTTGTTTCACATTTCAGGGTACACACCATATCAACGGTGGAATACAGGATTCGATCGATGAAAGAAAGAGATTTACCAAAAGTAAATGCATTACTGGATACCGAAAAGTGGATCATGGAGAAAGCATACTTAGACTGTGCGTTTAAAACAGATCCACGTGGTTTTGTTGTGGCTGAGAGCAAGAACGAAGAAATCATTGGTAGGTAATAAAATATTTCATCCTCTTGGTGGTGAAAAAGGGGAATCTCAACCGGAAGGGGAAGACACTAACGCTCTGAACACTAGGCCTTGTCGAACGTTTGGCAACTTAAGAATCTTACCCCGGAAATTGACTAGCTCCTATGGGATTCCTTAAACGATAGTGTAACATTACTGCCTACATCATAATAGTCATCAAACTGTTTTGTGTGTCAACAGAAAGGGAGGTATGTCCTTTAATAATATAATCACTCAATCACTTACTTGATGTTGAAATACGGAAATATTTTATATAAATAAATATGTAGTGATAACTTTGATTTCAATGTATTGTCAAATTTGAAAAATATTTTTTACCTTGCCATCATAATGATCAGCTCTGTAATTTTACTTTAATTCTCAAATAAGTTTGAACTATCGTTATACTGCATAATGCAGAACGATACTTTAATGTAAGTCGTTACGATGAAAAATAAATGATTTAGATCGTCATTACCTTCCTTAGTTTGCACAAAAAAGGTTTTACTTTTGTTCTGCAACCGTAATTCTGTTGCCACGTTGTGTCAAAGTATGACGATCATGTGACGATCACATGTCCAGCTAGTGTGCAGTGAAATCGTCAACTCGCGGATGTAGAAAGCTTTTTACGTCTCTGATCAACTCACTAACACATTTTTTGGAATTAAACAATAATAAAACATTATTTCATTAAAAACGGCATACATTCTGAGTAAAACAGTCGTCTTCAGTTGTTAACGACAATAAAGTAAACTTTGAATCGAATTCCGGGGTCATGCTATCCGGACGTATTTGTGGCGATTTTGACTGTTATTGAACGGAGATACGAGGAAATTAACTGCTTATATAGTCAAGAAATTATTGCTAAAATGATTGTAAACACAAAAGTCATGTCTCTCTTCCAAAGCACTATTTTCATTGAAATCAGCATATATCGCCAGACGTCGTGTCAAGGTAATTGTGAAATTTCGTCGTAAAATGCACACTCGTTTTCATACGAGAATGCCGACAGACATTGTTTCCATAATTGAGTGCTAATTGTTTAACCGTGTATTTTTAACTACGACACTCTTATTACCGCGGATACTTTGTTTAGACTATTGTTATGAACTAACCGGGGATAGCAAAGTGTAAAAAATAACTGGAGAAGACAGGTATTCACCTTGGGCGTTGTAATTAGTCAGACCTATTGTCAAGGTGTCTCATACAGATATTTTACCTGAAGTATTGTCTAATATAACGCAGTCACGACAGAAAAAAATATTGTAATAAAAGGGGTCTTATATGCGTACGCGACAGATCGGTAATCCGGACGGAATACCGGGGATAAGATATTTGGTATCCGAGTGACTACGGAACACCGCCAATTTCGAACCCTGAATTAATAATGAAAATAATATATATTAACGTTATAGAATCTATATATTCCCTTGAAAAATATGTCTGGTTCTCAGGTAGTTCTCAATGTGATATTTTCACTTTACCGATATTTTTACCTACCGACTTTCAACATAAAACAACGCATTTCTAGCGTAATATTAAAAGTAAGAGAATGTTTCATAAATTTTTATCTTCATACATAATATAGTTATATCAATTACCATATGCAATGTTTGTGTGAGGAAATAGCCTAGATCCTTTGTGTTCAAACGTTAAAATGCATGGCTCTAGAAGCATTTAAATACTAAAATACACTTGTAAATATAATGGTTTCAATTTTAGGTTTTGTTGGAACGCTGTCTCTCTCTAAAACACTTAAAGCTTTCGGATTGTGGGTTGTCAGGGAGGACTTAAGATCAACCGATGTTGGGTCTCGACTTTTAGAAGAAATCAACATTTGTCCAGAAACGAAAATCGGAGGATTTCATTTTCCGCACATGCAAAGGACATTTGAACTGTTTACAGGACCAATGAGCCAATCATACACCACCTGGTACAATTACGGGAAAATTGATAAAAACGTATCCTTGGAAAATCAGCAGATATTCCAATCGAAGGAATCCGCAGTAATTCTTCCACTTCAGCACGTATCGATATTAGATGTGATACAGTATGATACCCAAATCCACAAAATCCCACGAGAATCCTACATCACTAATTGGATTTCGCATGCTAATTCAATGACATACGTAGCAATGAAAGATGACGCAGTGTGTGGATACGCTGTACTACGGACACAGGATACCTACACCACAATCGCACCACTTTATGCGGACACCGAGTATATAGCAAACGAACTGTTTATCAAGCTAACAAGTGATGTTCCTGATAAAGCTATCATCGGCTTTACTAGTCCCTTAGAAAATAACGCTGCGACAAAACTTTCTGTGAGAAACAGAATGATGAAAAAAGGAATGCCGATGATCATGGTGTTTAATCAGGAGCCGATCACTGTTGATATTCATCGAGTCTACGCCCTCGCTACAACTTCCCTGGGATTGTGTTAAAGATGGGGTCTTTTTAATATTCTTTGTATGATTCAACAACTGTAATATCTTAGATGAGGAATAGAACCGGACTCATTCACAAGGACTCCTTGATATGAACAAGTTTCGTTGACTAGCATTCTTGACTGAGTACAGGTGTCCCACTTTGCTGTATGAAAATTTACAGATTTCAAATAGGCCTACGTTGGGAAGATACCGTCCTTTCGTAAATGCGTCAGGTTACATCACGACAAAATATGTCAATTGTTATATAAACTAAATAGAAACGATAATAATAAAAGGATAACATTACACTGTATTTTCTATATCAGTTTACTCATACGACGTCAAAAGCAACATTTTCACATACACAAAATTGAAATTGAGGCTATGGAAAAATACACGGAAAATTCAGAGGAATTAAGTCTCTTTTGCAAAAACAAAAGTCGTAAATTCGCACTTCCTCAATCGTTTGCTCTATGAAATGGTGTGTTTTCGAAATTTATATTGTGACCATTCCGGATACACTTTAAATTATCAAATATCCAAAACTTTTTGAATTGATGTAATCATTGCGTCACACTCGGATCCATCGCGCATCAATCCGTGCCAACCGACGAGTGATTGATACAATCTGATATTACTTTCCTGCTATTGTTGTAAAATAAAGTTTGATATCACTATCCACTCGTCTCTGCAATTCTTTCAGTGCTTCAATATCAGGAATTTTGTTATATCCTTATTTTCAAAGCTTGTGTTTCTTATTTGAATTCAATGGATGTGCCATGAACGTCAATTACCTTCACTTTGATTATGTCCTAGAACAATCTATAGCCGTCATAGCAATGGATTTAGTTAAGAGAAGCTGTCAGTATTTTGTAGGTAATTTGCCCTTGCAACTTCTTAAAAAATATCACTTGCCAAGGTGAAATTTGTTCTCTGGCAACTGCTTTACTCAAGCAGTTGTTTTGTCACGTACCTGTATGACCTATATCAGCCATTTCGGTAGATGTCTGGCTTTTAAGACACTTAATATTCTATAACCTATAACGCGTTATACAGGTGTGCTCCAAAATGTTACAATCCAAAATAAATCGTGAACAATGGCGGAAGGTTAGGGCAATTAAGACAAACTAGAGAAAAATGTAACTATATGATTACAAGTAATTAGAAAGGTACATCAGACCGAGAGAAAAAATCATGTTACTGTGTACAACTTAATTGTAACATGTAAGTGTGTACATTTTAACTACAACAAATAATTGTGTACAATTTAACTAAATTATGTAAATATGTACATTTTAAATGCATCACATGATTGTGCATAATTCAATTACAAAGTGTAAAAGTGCAGAATTTAATTACATCATATGATTGTGTACAATCTAATCACACCATGTACCTGTGTACAATCTAATTACATCATATAATTGTAACCAATTTAACTATACCATGTAACTGTACACAATTTAATTATACCATATATGTTTGTACAATTTAACTATACCATGTACCTGTGTACAATTCAATTACATCATGGAAATATGTACCTACAAATGTATGTGATGCATGATGCATGATGCATATACTCTTTCCTTTATATCTCGTGTGTAATGTACATTTTGAATTAATCTTCATACCTTGAGGAAGTACAGATTCATTACATACTGCGAACACGTGAGTTCATCGGGCAATGTCAGTGTCTTAATAATAATCGATCAAGGACGATTCTGTGAATCATGAAGGAGAAAAGTTTAAACAGGAACAGAGCAGAAGATCATATAATAACCAAGAATGATCAAGTCAATAGAGCAAAAATATCTAAGTAAGGAAAAATGATGCATAACTATATTTTGTTTGATCACTTTACCTTGTACAAACTGAACAATTTATGCCATTCAAAATTAAATATGAATCTTCTTTTTTCAAAAATGTTTAGTAAAATTTATGAAAGTTTAAGCGTTATTCAGTCTAAACACATTTTTCAAAAGCACAAAAATATCGCAGATATAAACATAGGAAAATACATATCATAGAGTGCCTCTTCTAATAAAAAGTAAACATTGATTTAGTTTCTGAATTGTTCAAAAATGAAGAGAGGCTACGGAAGCTTATAACAAGTAAGCAGGTTATCACATACAAAGGTACAAGTTCCTGCCCCTTGTAAAATACATGACTTCGCAGTTATGTTCATGATAAACGCATTGCAATTTTGAATTCGTTTACAAGAAAATACGCATTTAAGTTTGCTTTGTATTGAAACGTCACTTCCTATTAGGGGTGAAACGTCAAATAAATTGTTATTGACGTGTAGTTGACTCCTACAGTGACTGTGACAGGGATTGAAGATGAACAGTTTCCGTAGTGTTGTTTGGTGGTGATGTTCCTACAAAAGTAACGGTAAATAGTAATTACACATTGATAACAGTGTGAGGAATTCAGTGAATTAATGGCAGATTAAACGTTTTGGTTCCTTTAGTTTTGACTTATATACGATATACGGCTGAAGACAAAAAGACATGTCATATGGACATACATGAAGCAAGTGAAGGAATTTTAATAAGAATAACATGCAAACTTTTGACAATTTAAAAAATATACAATCTTGTCAATTTGAATAAGTAATCAAAGTCTTTATTTTTCATATTTTTAAAACCTGGAATGATATTCCCTTAGTAAACGTGAACATATAAGGGGCTGGCGCAGTTGTTACACACACGCTGTTCACCTACTCGTCTGGTACTATATTCCCGGATCGGACAGAAAAATATAAGGGATAGCACAGTGGTAACTCACTCATTGTTCACCTATTTGTCTGGGATGTGATTTACCTAGTGGAAGTGAAAATGTGATAATTAAGTGCTACATCTTATTGATAAAGTACGATTAGGGATGATATTTTTTCTATAGCTAGCGAATAAATGCAGACGCCTATGTTTTGACCACGTTTCAGACAGTGTTCGAAACCCTCATGACTTATTTTGGCTTATACATGTATTCTGTATTCTGACACAGACCATTCTTCAGAACAAATTCAAGATCATCTGTCTGTAGTGGGTTTAAAACATCATATCATTGTAAATGTATATTATTCAAATAAGAAGATATATTGATGATATTTTGAAACTACTTAATCGACAATCACATGTGATTACGACACGATGTTTTCGTATTGAACGATTATAAGCAGACGATAGGTTTACCGCCATGTGTTGTCTTATATATTACGGTTGAAACATAGTTTTACTCATGAAAATCATTCAGCATCAAGGGATAACATCATACTTGCCATGTTTATTCCATTTAAT
The DNA here is from genome assembly GCF_902652985.1 of Pecten maximus. Classification (NCBI taxonomy): domain Eukaryota; kingdom Metazoa; phylum Mollusca; class Bivalvia; order Pectinida; family Pectinidae; genus Pecten; species Pecten maximus. Next base: position 26,738,364 of record NC_047027.1, on the reverse strand, counting down.
ATCTCGTGCATAGGTTTTATCTGCCGCTACAGGCTTTAGTTTATCTCGGTAAACACGGTTCGTCTTTACGACAGCCATCATTGTTTATCTTTTCGGAATCTCTTTAAAGTTATCTGCTTGGTGTCTACTAGGCTCGCTCGGATCATATCATTGACTGTGTAGCGGCTTGGGAGATATCTCGTGCTTGAATTCTTAAAGTGATTTCATTGGTTCGCACTACCTTTATATTGCGCGCCGGAAAATGTTAAGTTCAGTGAAGGTTTGACCTCACTTACGTAAGCTGATTAGCTCTACTTTAGCGCAGGATGGAGAAATCAGAGGTAGCAGAAGTTGCAGCTAAGGATAAGGTACGAAAAGCCACTAGGAGATATAAGGAGTTACTAGGAGCATTTAGTCTTTTAGTTCGTATAACGACACAAACAAAAAGTAAAGCAGCCCATATGTGGCACGGGTATAATAATCATCGAGGGAACATGCTGAGTTTGGTTTTACGATTTTATCATGGGTATCAACCGAAGACATCACAGGTGACGATGCAATATTTTTGGTCAAGCAGGAGGCAAACACACTGCCAATAAGAAAATAATCAACCAACACAAACATACATACGGTTCTAAATTAAATCACTTTGGCAATATAAAAGTTCATCAAAACACTGGCAACAAACTAGGCTCGTTCGCTCCATATTACAAAAGTACTGCATTAGCAGAAAACTTGCAGAATGTGTACATCGGTTGCTGATTCAAAAGCATCCTACATCTTTTTTCAACATCCAGAGAGTGTCTTCAGACAAGCCATTTGCTTTTAAAATAAACAGAGTTACTTCCAATTCATATGATGGCTATAGACTAATGAATCTACAACTTTTACAGCAACGCATAGATGCTATACACATAGATGCTATACACATAGATGCTATACACATAGATGCTATCACCATTCATGTTCTTAATTGTATTAAAGTTTGTAAGATAGTTGCAAATGACAAGAAAGTGTCCCCGGTGAAATTTACATCAGAAGTGAGAATACTTGGACTTGCTAGTGTCATTGCGGCTAACTGTCAAGGATGCAATGAACGCTTTAGGTTGGACACAAGCCCCCAAATTCACAATGGTGGAACTCATCATGATATAAATGTAAGAGCGGTCTTGGGAAGTATGGTAACTGGTGGCGGGGCGGCACATTGAACGAATGTATGGCTGCTCTAAACGCCCCCGGTATATCTTGAGTAACCTTTTCTAATATAGAACCAAAAATAGGAAATTTGTTGTATATATCCGCTAAAGATGAATTATTGGCAACTGGAGCTGAGGTGAGACGAATAGCAATAGAGAAGGGAATGACCGCAATGGAATCCCATGCAATACTGTTATTTGTGATGGTGGTGGAGCAAGCGCTCAAATCAACATTCTTACAATGCCTTGGGTGGGGCTGCTGTAATCATCGGTGCAGAGACTAGGAAATTGCTGCATACAGGTGTCCGTAACAAACACTGTTACATTTGCTCACAGTCCGAAGCCAACCACACTCAGCCCAGACCATATGGATGTTATAAAATTGGTTAGAAAGATTGTAGAGGGTTTTCAACAGGCAGAAAAGACACATGGCCTAAGGTATACAACTGTGATGCCAAGGTACAGGAACAAGTACAGACCCGTGTACGTTCGCAGTTCCGATTTAAGCGTAGCGTTTCCGTAGCATTACCGTACCATTTCCGTAGCATTACCGTAGCATAACCGTACCATTTCCGTAACAATTCCGTAGAATTACCGTACCATTTCCGTACCGTTTGCGTCCACTCACCGTAGCATTACCGTAGCATTTGCGTTTACCTATTTTCACTCACAGACCGTCTCATAACCGTTCGGTAGAACATTTTGCGGAATGTATTTTTTATCGAAACGAAATTTAGTTAAATATACTTACCGAACGTCAAAAAAGAAATGTAGCGACAGCAAATAATTTTATAAGGAGGTGAGAATTAAATAGATACGGCTATAAATCTGTCTGTATCTTTGTATAGAAAAAATAACACTCTCACAAAAAGCAAGTCAAGTCACATGGTCCATCGATCTTAATGTAATAAAAAATGGCGGATCCTAGTAGTAGTCGACGCATTACGATGGAAACCAAGTTGAAGATCGTGTTAAATAAACAATATAACATTTACTGTGCTATAGTCTAACCTTTAAAACAGTTACATATAATATGCACTGGTCAGGCTACATGTATAGGGTACAAATGGTCCAGACAGTATCACACAGGTAAACTAGGGTAATCAGACTTAATTGTCAGCAATGATACAAACAACACAGCATGTTGTATACAGGTAAACTAAAGGTAAGGTATTTTGTGGACCAAGTGATATAGGTGTGAAAGGTAGAACAATAAGAGATAATCATAGCCTACAGGTAAGGCTATAGACTGATACATAAAACGTCCAACTTTAATGAGAATGTCATCGTGATCTATGGAGTTATTCATTATTTATTTCAATTTTAAAACCCAAAGGTCTAATCACAGAATTGATAACAAATTGATAAAATCAGAGACGTATATATTACATGTGTGATATATATATATGTGTGTCTCTGATAAAGTATAACAAGAGTAAATTAATTACATAGTAAGAGCAAATACGGTATATAAAGTGCATACACATGTGAAATAGAACTGATGTCCTAAATAGAAATCATCCAGACAATCAAGTAAGTCTTGTTATGAACAGTAAACAAGAGACCTAATTCTGAAAACAAATCTTCGTCCGACATAAATCTCTCAAGTGAAACGTTAAAAAACTGTCGGGAACATGACGAAGGTAGTTAAAATTAATTAGGACTCTTTTAAGAACATTACAATTTCTTACAATAATCCAGCATTTACAGGGATAAAGCAAGGTTGAGCTACTCGACCTAGTCAAAAAAAAAAGATGTGGAACTAAAAAGTTAAATTATCCTGTAAAAGTTCGATCAAGCAGGCTAAGTACAGATTTGAATAAAAATATATGTATTAATGCCTTCATACCAGACTAGGTAAGTTGAATTGTGTACAAATTTACATGTAATATGGACTATTATCGTTTAATTTTGATTTAAAACATAGAAATAAAAAAAAAAAAAAAAAAAAACTTGCTATGGTGACCATTTTTCAGAGCAGTAATCTAACTGACTGCACTAATGTACAGAGAGCGAATAACATTTTGAAAATCCAAATATGTAGATTGGCATGACCTTACCAACCACTTATCTAACATGAAATAAAAAGTTAAGATTCGGAGTGACCCATACACCCAAGTCTTTAGCATGTGTTTCTTTCTTTAGAGATTCCTCACCCAAGCTGTCGGGATACTCAGTTGTATATCTTTTGTTGCTAAACGTTATATAACAATTTTTTTTTATATAAAACGTACATTTTAAAGTTTTACACCCGTCGTAGACTCTGTCAATATCGGATAGGAGTCTTAAATATGGGATGTTCTCTGTACGCCAACATTTTTTTAACAATAGGTAGGTGTTGTTTCAGGAAACAATGGGAGGGTAATTATATACTGCTTCATATAAGCTGTCTTTTTTCCTGTACATTCACCTGAAGGAAACCAATCCACGTTATAATGCAAGAACAAACCCCATTCTGATAATGACCAGCAGAATACTGATTTACATGTTGGTATGGACTCTAGATCTCTATTTTTGGAGCTTGACCGAGATATCTATCTACGGATGAATTTAAAAGTGCTATAAAGCTTCTGAAGGCATACAGCATTGACAGTCTCAATATTACAATGAAAATTTTGTAAATCAAGCCTTGCTTACTATTTTAAACAATTGTATTGGACTCTGGTGGAAATGGAGGCCTTTTACGAAATGCATTTTTTGACGGAAAGAAACTAGAAATTAACTTAATTGGGTTTTCTTCCCAATTGTGTATACCCAGTATTATAATGATATGATGTGAAAAATATTATCCGTAAAATCTAAAAGCTAATTATCATCATATCGAAAGTAAATAACAAAGACACATTGTTGATTAGATGCTATTCATTACAATGAGTAAAAGTCGAGCTAATATACTGTATTTAGATATTCTACTAAGAACTTCCCTCGCTAAAGGTATCCCGCTTTAGTATGATTTGAAATTTCTTATTTTATATGATAAATATTGTTATTACGCCAATATATCTTTGCAAAATTCCGTTTATGTTAGGTCATATTGCTTTGGAGATGTTGTTTATAGACTTCGCCTGATGTAAAATCATTTTGCTTTTTAAGCGACAAGTTTTGTCATGCGCCGCAAAATCATTGGTTTTATAGTCTATTCGTAATAATAGCTTACCATGAGGAGCAGTCACCGGTCGGATCAGGAACAAGAGAAGAACAATCAAGGTATAGAAGACATCAGACAGGATCATTCTATGGAGAAGACAAGGAAGATATTTCGACTAGAAATAGATGAAATCACGTGACTACCTATTTCGATTTCATGTCCTGCTAAATGAATTCATTTTTTTCATAATATTATCTATATTGATTTATTCCAGTTAATTTGTCTGGATTAATCAAAACAAATGGTTTTTTTTTCTTTTTTGCGTGTAAGAGATTAAATTACAACGAGTACTGTCATCGGGTTTTCTTTTCTTTTTTTACAGAAAATGCTTTTATTAATGCTTGTGTATTTGTTTAACCCCTTAACTCCCAACTACGCCAAACTACGCCAATAGCACTTCGGTGTAAGATAAATGGTCGTATCTCCCTTATTTGCTTACCTATTGAAATACCGAATACACCTAATAAAACTGGAGAAAATATCCAACACCATTTGTTCTTTGTAAAATCTCATTTGACAAACTTTTTTGATGCATTTTATGAGTTGTAAAAACAAGGCAACTTTTATTTCGACAATTTTGAATTGTTGACGTCGTGTTTCAGCCGACGTAATCGTCAAAGCGCGGATTCGATATTGTATCTCACATTACTTAAAATATAACGGAAATGGGTGCGGAGAAAAGGAAGTACAATTGTAATGCATGTATGCGCCTATATGTGGTGAATTTCCAAATTTTTCTCACCCATGACATACAAACTCGGTTAAACACCGTATATCTCCGATATGGATATTTGACCACTGTTTTATATCATACCACATCACCCCCACCCAACTATCAGTGTTTATTTATGTTAGTTACGAGATGCATTAGGAAAGTAGATATCCATTGCATGATGTCGAATTCATTTGTCTGTTTTACTGCCTTATTTATGTAAAAACATATCCGCAGGGTCGCACCTTTTACCTTGACGTCTGGGATGATGAATGGGTAACTATCTCGCCGTTCTTTTAGTCGTCTGGGATGAGATTTCCCTATTGGACGTAAAAACATAGTTGTTAAATGCTACATCAGGGCTGATATTTTTATTGTTTACACAACGAACTAAATGCAGACGCCTATGTTTTGACCTCATTCAGACAGTGTTCGAAACCCTTGTGACCATATGGTCTTTTTAATTCTGTATTCTGACACAGACCTTTCTCCAGAACAATTTCAAGGTCACCTTAGATGAAGTGGGGCTGCAAACCTTAATAACTGCTTTACTACGTCAGTTCAGTAATCTCCTGTTATTCAAGATCAGAAATATCCGAAAACAGGTCATTTCCTACAATGGATTCAATTTAAAATATAATGATGAAATGTCGCTAAAAAGCCTGTGTAACGGTTTATCCTGCTTGGTTCACCGTTGTTCTACTCTCCAGGGTTCCTGCGTAAGATCGTCGCTGGTACTACTTCGCTGCTAGTGTATAAAACAACCAAACAACTACTGCGATTTGATGACATTTATTGCCAGACATTGGTTACATGAAACATCAACATAGAGAATTGCGAGTATTATGTGGGCACCCAGTGATACATATTCCGCGCCGGCGTAACATGAAATTAATGGATGAAAGTTGGCACACTCGGTGGCGTGAGGATGTCCGACTGTTAGCCCGGCGTTCCCTGGCGCTCCCCGGCGCTCCCCGGCGTCAGTCCCTACGCCTGGCGTACCTGGCGAAAACCCGTGCCCGCCTACCTTACGCCACAGCCATCACCTCACCCGTCACAGTCCACCGGCCACCTCACTTCACCGAGTGCTATTTATAGATATCGTGTGCTCTCACCTGTTGTCCGGTCGTCACAGCTACAGGTGTCTAAGAGACTCCCGACTACAGTGCACGGGTATATATAGCCCCGACCCCACATAATACGTCGCAATCCTTTACATGTAACAACACAGATAGTACGCACTCAATACAAATACAGGTAAATATATAGAATACACGTGCAACAAATACACGATCATTACACTTGTAGCCTTAGAATTACTTGCATTATGGAAAATTCAGGCATCTCTGTCAGATGACATGATGAAAAGAAATGTACAGGACTCAAGCGTGCACAGTAAAACCACGCCTTGTGCATTCAGCAATAACGATCATATTCCTCACATATGACACAGAGTAAGGTAAGACGACCCGACCTGGTGTCACCTTTGTGGGATGATATGTGCTTAATTGCAATGATGTTGTTCAATACAAACAATTGGAGTATATAATCTGTCCTCTCTATGTTACCGGTTTCGGCTTATCTCTTTTACACAAACATTGAACTACAGCTACAGACGCTCAATTTTGTGACAGCATTGTTACAATGTATGTGTATTAGATTAAGCAGTTGGTAAGTGTGTCAAACGAGGACAGGGGCAATGACATGTGTGCGCATTAAAAAAAGCTAACGCATTACTTTTATTTACGGGAGAGAAGCATTACTGGACACAGCATTTTTCAGGGCGGTATACAAAATGACATTTTTTCATCTACAACGATTCACCATGCTCGTACCTGTAGTGGCAGTGAGGATTGCCAAAAGGCTGTAAGTTTGATTTTTTTTCAATGAATAATTGAAGTGAAAATTGTGATGCTGTTATTTATGATTTGTTTCACATTTCAGGGTACACACCATATCAACGGTGGAATACAGGATTCGATCGATGAAAGAAAGAGATTTACCAAAAGTAAATGCATTACTGGATACCGAAAAGTGGATCATGGAGAAAGCATACTTAGACTGTGCGTTTAAAACAGATCCACGTGGTTTTGTTGTGGCTGAGAGCAAGAACGAAGAAATCATTGGTAGGTAATAAAATATTTCATCCTCTTGGTGGTGAAAAAGGGGATCTCAACCGGAAGGGGAACACTAGGCCTGTCGAACGTTTGGCAACTTAAGACTCTTACCCCGGAAATTGACTAACTCCTATGGGATTCCTTAATTTCAGTGTATTGTCAAATTTGAAAAATATTTTACTTTGCCATCATAATGATCAGCTCTATAATTTTACTTAAATTCTCAAATAAGTTTGAACTATCGTTATACTACATAATGCATAACGATACTTTAATGTAAGTCGTTACGATGAAAAACAAATGATGTAGATCGTCATTACCTACCTAAGTTTGCGCAAAAAAGGTTTTACTTTTGTTCTGCAACCGTAATTCTGTTGCCGCGTTGTGTCAAAGTATGACGATCATGTGACAATCACATGTCCAGCTAGTGTGAGGTGAAATCGTCAACTCACGGATGTAGAAAGCTTTATACGTCTCCGATCAACTCAATAACACTATTTTTGGTATAAAGGAATATTAAAACATTATTTCATCGAAAACGGCATACATTCTGAATAAAGCAGTCGTCTTCAGTTGTTTACGACATTACAGTAAACTTTGAATCGAATTCCGGGGTCATGCTATCCGGACGTATTTGTGGCGATTATGACACTTTTTGAACGGAGATACGGGGAAATTAACTGTTCATGCTATCAAGAAATTATTGCTAAAATGATTGTAAACACATGTCTTTCGTCCTGAAATGCACACTCGTTTTCATATGGGAATGTCGTCATAATTGAATGCTAAAATGCTAAATTGTTTAAGAGCGTATTTAATACGACACTTTATTACTGCGGATGCTTTGTTTAGACTATTGTTATGAACAAACCGGGGATAGCAAAGTGTAAAAAATACCTGAAGTAGACAGGTATTCACCTCGGTCGTTGTAATTAGTCAGACCTATTGTCAAGGTATCTCATACAAACATCTTACCTGAAGTATTGCCTAATACAACCTAGTCACGACAGAAAAAGTATTATAATAATAGGGGTCTTATATGCGTACGCGACAGATCGGTAATCCGGACGGAATACCGGGGATAAGATATTTGGTATCCGAGTGACTACGGAACACCGCCAATTTCGAAAATATATATTAACGTTATACAATCTATATATTCCCTTGAAAAATATATGTCTGGTTCTCAGGTAGTTAAAAGATTCTCAATGTGATATTTTCATCAAAAAATACCTTACATTTTTCTCTTTTTTATCTCATTATCGTAATTTCGTAGATGTAGATGTCGGTTTCTGCTAACATATTATCACTTTACCGATATTTTTACCTACCGACTTTCAACATAAAACAACGCATTTCTAGCGTAATATTAAAAGTAAGAGAATGTTTCATACATTTTTTATCTTCATACATAATATAGTTATATAAATTAGCATATCACTTAATATAGTTATATCAATTACCATATGCAATGTTTGTGTGAGGAAATAGCCTAGATCCTTTGTGTTCAAACGTTAAAGTGCATCGCTCTAGATGCATTTAAATACTAAAATACACTTGTAAATATAATGGTTTCAATTTTAGGTTTTGTTGGAACGCTATCTCTCTCTAAAACACTTAAAGCTTCCGGATTGTGGGTGGTCAGGGAGGACTTTAGATCAACCGATGTTGGGTCTCGACTTTTAGAAGAAATCAACATTTGTCCAGAAACGAAGATCGGAGGATTTCATTTTCCGCACATGCAAAGGACATTTGAACTGTTTACAGGACCAATGAGCCAATCATACACCACCTGGTACAATTACGGGAAAATTGATAAAAACGTGTCCTTGGAAAATCAGCAGATATTCCAATCGAAGGAATCCACAGTAATTCTTCCACTTCAGCACGTATCGATATTAGATGTGATACAGTATGATACCCAAATCCACAAAATCCCACGAGAATCCTACATCACTAATTGGATTTCGCATGCTAATTCAATGACATACGTAGCAATGAAAGATGACGCAGTGTGTGGATACGCTGTACTACGGACACAGGATACCTACACCACAATCGCACCACTTTATGCGGACACCGAGTATATAGCAAACGAACTGTTTATCAAGCTAACAAGTGATGTTAATGATAAAGCTATCATCGGCTTTACTAGTCCCTTAGAAAATAACGCTGCGACAAAACTTTCTGTGAGAAACAGAATGATGAAAAAAGGAATGCCGATGATCATGGTGTTTAATCAGGAGCCGATCACTGTTGATATTCATCGAGTCTACGCCCTCGCTACAACTTCCCTGGGATTGTGTTAAAGATGGGGTCTTTTTAATATTCTTTGTATGATTCAACAACTGTAATATCTTAGATGAGGAATAGAACCGGACTCATTCACAAGGACTCCTTGATATGAACAAGTTTCGTTGACTAGCATTCTTGACTGAGTACAGGTGTCCCACTTTGCTGTATGAAAATTTACAGATTTCAAATAGGCCTACGTTGAGAAGATACCGTCCTTTCGTAAATGCGTCAGGTTACATCACGACAAAATATGTCAATTGTTATATAAACTAAATAGAAACGATAATAATAAAAGGATAACATTACACTGTATTTTCTATATCAGTTTACTCATACGACGTCAAAAGCAACATTTTCACATACACAAAATTGCAATTGTGGCTATGGAAAAATACACGGAAAATTGAGAGGAATTAAGTCTCTTTTGCAAAAACAAAAGTCGTAAATTCGCACTTCCTCAATCGTTTGCTTTATGAAATGGTGTGTTTTCGAACTTTATATTGTGACCATTCCGGATACATTTTAAATTATAAAATATCCAAAAATTTTGAATTGATTGAATCATTGCGTCACTCGGATCCATCGCGCATCAATCCGTGCCAACAAACGAGTGATTGATACAGTCTGATATTACTTTGCTGCTTTTGTTGTAAAATAAAGTTTACATTTTTTATAGTCACTATCAATATCATATTATTCATTTGAAATCACTATTCCGCTCGTGCTGCAATTTTTTCAGTGCTTCAATATCAGGAATTTTGTTATAATCTTATTTACAATGCTAGTGTTTCTTATTTGAATTCAATGGATGTGCCATGAACGTCAATTACCTTTAATTTGATTATTTCTTAGAACAATCTATTAGGGATAGTTTGAAACGATGACCCACAACAACCGTTATAGCAATTGCTTTAGTTAAGAGAAACTGTCAGTATTTTGTAGGTAATTTGCCATTGCAGCTTCTTAGCAAACATCACTTGTCAAGGTGAAATTTGCTTCTCTGGCAACTACTTTACTCAAACAGTTGTTTTGTCACGTACCTGTATGGCCCATATCAGACATTTCGGTGGATGTCTGGCTTTTAAGACGCTTAAAATTCTATAACCGATAACGCGTCCTTCTGGTGTTCTCCAAAAATGTTACAATCCAAAATAAATCGTGAACAATGGTGCAAGACTGAGACAATTAAGACAAACTGGAGGAAAATGTAACTATATGATTACTAGTAATTAAAACAAAACATGTTACTGCGTCCAACTTATTTGTAACATGTAAGTATGTACATTTTAACTACAACAAATAATTGTGTACAATTAAACTAAATCATGTTACTGTGTACATTTTAAATACATCACATAATTGTGTATAATTTAATTACAGTTACTGTGTCAACTTATTTGTAACTTGTAAGTATGTACATTTTAACTACAACAAATAATTGTGTACAATTAAACTAAATCATGCAACTGTGTACATTTTAAATACATCACATGATTGTGTATAATTTAAATACAAAGTGTAATAGTGCAGAATTTAATTACATCATATGATTGTGTACAATCTAATTACACCATGTACCTGTGTACAATCTAATTACATCATATGATTGTGTACAATCTAATTACACCATGTACCTGTGTACAATCTAATTACATCATATGATTATGTACAATCTAATTACACCATGTACCTGTGTACAATGCAATCGCATCATATAATTGTAAACATTTTAACTATACCATGTAATTATACACAATTTAATTATACCATATATGTTTGTACAATTTAACTATACCATGTAATTATACACAATTTAATTATACCATATATGTTTGTACAATTTAACTATACCATGTAATTATACACAATTTAATTATACCATATATGTTTGTACAATTTAACTATACCATGTAACTGTACACAATTTAATTATACCATATATGTTTGTACAATTTAACTATACCATGTAACTGTACACAATTTAATTATACCATATATGTTTGTACAATTTAACTATACCATGTACCTGTGTACAATTCAATTACATCATGGAAATATGTACCTACAAATGTATGTGGTGCATGATGCATGATGCATATACTCTTTCATTTATATCTCGTGTGTAATGTACATTTTGAATTAATCTTCATACCTTGAGGAAGTACAGATTCATTACATACTGCGAACACGTGAGTTCATCGGGCAATGTCAGTGTCTTAATAATAATAATCGATCAAGGACGATTCTGTGAATCATGAAGGAGATAAATTTAAACAGGAACAGAGCAGAAGATCATATAATAACCAAGAATGATCAAGTCAATAGAGCAAAAATAACTAAGTAAGGAAAAATGATGCATAACTATATTTTGTTTGATCACTTTACCTTGTACAAACTGAACAATTTATGCCCTTCAAAATTAAATATGAATCTTCTTTTTTTTCAAAAATGTTTAGTAAAATTTATGAAAGTTTAAGCGTTATTCAGTCAAACACATTTTTCAAAAGCACAAAAATATCGCAGAAATAAACATAGGAAAATACATATCATAAAGTTCCTCTTCTAAAATAAGTCAACTTTGCTTTCGGTTTTTAAATTGTTCAAAAATGAAGAGAGACTACGGAAGTGTATAACAAGTAAGCAGGTTATCACATATAAAGGTACAAGTTCCGGTCCCTAGTGAAATACATAACTTCGCAGTTATGTTCATGATAAACGCTTTGCAATTTTGAATTCGTTTACAAGAAGATGCGCATTTAAGTTTGCTTTGTGTTGTAACGTCACTTCCTGTTAGGGGTGAAACGTCAAATAAAGTGTTATTGACGTGTTTGAAAGTGTCTTCAATATAGTCGACTTCTACAGCGACTGGGACAGGGATTGAAGATGAACAGTTTTCCGAAGTGTTGGTTGGCGGAGACGTTCCTATAAAAGTAACGGTAAATATTAATTACAAATTGATAACAGTGTGTAGATTTCAGTGAATTGATGACTCATTACACGTATTAGTTACTTCAGTTTTGACTTGAACGATTTACGGATGAAAACAAAAAGACAGACTGGACCGCTAGAGTACGATATGGTTACTGACTCAATGCTAATCCTTTACTTCATTGATAGGATTCAAGACTCTTTGTTTCTTTACCAGACTCTTTACTCGGGGAAATCAGTACACCACACTTTCAGCCAATCAAAAGTGACGTTTCCAAATGCGATGTAACATTATTTTTTTGATAAAGTAGCTTGATAGTAACGATACAACAAAGACATAACATTTGCGGTGATGAAAGTCGCGCATATTTACGGCACATACATTTACTCGCTAAAATTTAGAATAAATTGTGTTTATCATCTTCATTAAATGTATTTACTAAGCATATTTCGACTGAATTTAAGATAATTAAGGTTCACGAAAATAATCTCTAATTACCACCAAAATGCAAGCAATAAAAGAAACACGTTATAACTATACGTGTATACGTCAATATCTATTTTGATAAATTAGGAACGATTGCGTTCCCTTCCCCTTGATGTATAAGTGTAAGACAACTCCCTTTTTTTTATAACATGACTATTCCTGTTGATATTAGTTTAAACTCTGGTGTTTGAATCATTCAAAATGTCCTCAGAATTTATTTTCTCTAAATGAAATATTTAATTGATATTTCTGATTCGGTCTTATAGATTCTACAATCGATTATAATTACATACCGACCTATCATCAATATAGCTGTTCCTCAGTGTCTATTCTTCACAATTTGCTTTAAATGACGTCTTAGCAAAAGTAAATACAGCGTTCTTGTACGGTATCTAGACTAGACGTCACGTGTCTAAATAATGTCTATGTAGTGTAGACAAAGCTATGGATTTATCTGTTTACCCTATACATTTATATAGTTACCATTGTATGATAAGGATTTTACCTCATCCAAGGTCAGTTTACTTTCATGCTACTATCATTCTGATCTCTCAGAGTTACCTCCCTTAGCCTGACAGCCGATGGGAGCTGTTTTTCACAGGTAAATGTAAATTTGAAAATCAATTATAACAGTTTACAGCGTATATACGGTATGTCACATTGAAATATACATGAAGCAAGTGTAGTGATATTTTCAATTATAATAACATGCAGAATTTTCACAAAAGTTAACTTCATTAAGTATAGATATAATCACTACATCTAATACTTCTTTGAAAACATTCCATTTAAAGACTACACCTCATTTTGACTGCGTTTACAGTAGTATGCCCGCAGTTGGTTATGAACATTTCCGATAGTTAACGCGTGAAGTATTTTTTAGCATGTCAGATATGCCAAGTGTACAATTTTCTTCCGTTGAAAATTTTAAAAGTGAAGGACTAATGACACCACCTTGGCGCACACTTTAGGACGTTAATTTAAGACTTTCATTGGGTGTCAGACAAGGCTTTCAACTCGCAGTATACTTAAATAACTTAGGTTATTTATATTTGTCTACTTTTGAAATATATCTTCATGTTTTGTCTGATGAATGCTAAAAAACATACTGATACAAGTAATCACATATGTATTAGTTTAATTAGAATTAGTAACTTTATTATTCATGTATACATGTATGTACATGTACGTGTGTTTGAACGCCATCTCAACATTAAGTAGTGCTTGAGAGGATAGATTAATCTACAAAATGCATATTTGTGAGGTTTTCCTGTTGCATATAAATAAAATCATGATTATGGAAAATTGTGCTTTAGATATGTTTGACATGCTAAAAAAAGTAAATTTTTAAATTTTAAATTTTCCTCAAATTTAGTCTGTATAAAGTATATACAATGTTTATGCATATATACGGAGAGCTTTTAAATAAGTATACAATAAAGACTATGACAATTTTGCATGTGTTTCTACTTAAACATATCACTATGCTTACCTCACGTATTTCAGTAGGACATGTATACACTGTAAACTGCTATATTTGATATTGAAATCTACATTAGCCTGTGCAAATCATTAACCATTTGGTGAGGATACCCCCTTTACTCATATTGGTGTTAAGCAAGGTCCACTACGACTATCAGCTGATATAATGATTAATCATTTACCGTATGCGGTTATTGTGTTTTTGTATGAGTCTACATATTGTGAAAATATTAAATTGCCACCGCATTGTCGGAATACACCCACCATACATATACACGCATATGTAAACGACAGTGACGAAAAACAGCTGTATTTTGGGATTGTAGCACGTACGTCAATTTGACTAGCCTACTTCAAAGTGAAACAACGTTTAAAAGGCGAACATATTTGGATTATTGTTGATACCGTTTCACTTCGAAATGATTATTTTTGATGACTATTGCAGGATAAATAGAATACATTGACACTTAATATGTATTCTCTATATCTATAAACGTACCGTCATGTTCACAGACGTAGTTAAACTGGCTATTCTCGCCACTTCTCTGACGTAGCTCGTTAACACTGGTCGCTATAGCATTACGATGACCATCCGTTGTGTACCCTAAACACCTGGACGGGATGTCATTAGATGTGGTCTGTCCTGTCCCCCAAACCCACACCCAAACATCATCACTGACCCGTCGATCCAGTCCTACCCAGTAGTCCAAAGGTATATTTAGACCTGTCAGAGAAAGTGCATGTTACGGCCTAAATGTTAGTTTTATGTTGAATTTATTGTTTAGTTTCATTTGTGGTAATTTTGTTAAGATTCCGGAAAATACGGTTATCCGGTTTCCGGTTTTAGTATAGACGAATATTATGGGATAGCGTTATCCAAGCGCAGCACATGTTTTGAGTATGAGAAGATTCGTTCGGACTATCGTAGGATACGATACGGTAACTAATTACTGTTGAATGATTTGAATATGATTTATGCTTGTTTAGGAATCCATGTCATCATGTTATAATGTCATTTTGGATAATTCGGCCAATATATAAATATGTCAGTGAACCGTGGACAGACGACAAGTCCCTCGTGCATTCTAGTCTATCACTTGATTTCTGCTGTATTTGTATGCTATGATATGATTGATACATTGCTGTTTCATTGCTGTTTAACTCGCTATAAATGTGTAAGAGTAATAGTATCGTAATAGTATTGTATTTTGCTATATTTATCAGGTTCGGTTAAATTCATTCTGGGCCGAAATGTCCTAGTCTTGTCAAGTCATGTGTATTGTATACTGAATAGTAGAGGGCGAGTTGTCTCGATCTCATCTACAGATCAAACTCGTCATGTGTTATAGATGATAAGGCATAATAGTAACTGTTGCTTAGTTAATTAGTCTAATAAGTACTGTTTCTTTTCGTTACAGTCAATCTATCTACGTAGAACTATCATTGAGTCACTACACCTGTACTGTACATGTATGTAGTTGAATTGATGTCAAAGATAATAAACACAGATGAAGCCAGGAAGATGGAATTGACCTCATTTATTATTACGATAGCCGGAACGATTTCGAGGCGTATTCGACGCCTACATTCATTGACGTATCTTCCTAGATGTAAGAGGTATGATCTTCAAGCTTTTAAGTGATACAGATCTGGAACAAGATGGCTACTAGAGACAGAGAAGCTGTAGAAGGTTACATGTATGACTTAAATTCAGATTCTGGACGGGCCAGAAAATTTAGTGAGAAAGGCATGCAGTACAATATGGAACAGCTTGACAAAAAATACAAGTCTCTATGTAGGTCAGAAAGATATTTAAAAGAAATAGCCACTGAAGATGACGAACCTTTGGATATTGTGCGTAAAAAATACAGTATGTGGATGAGTGAGTTCGAAAAATATTTGGAACTGTATGACATTTTGCTGCCCCAAGTCTCTTCCCATGAGCATGATGAGTTTGCTCAAAGGTTCAATGAGAATTATGGTTCTGCGAAAGAATTCAAAAGTTGGATTGAGAACTACATTTCCTCGCGGAGTGCTATGACATTGAGTAAGAACACTTTATCTGTAGCCGAAGAGTTGAGTGTGGCTGGCGAGAAAATAGACCAAGGCATTATAAAGAAAACTGATCCAGAAGCCGATGATAA
Organism: Pecten maximus; assembly: GCF_902652985.1. Taxonomy (NCBI): domain Eukaryota; kingdom Metazoa; phylum Mollusca; class Bivalvia; order Pectinida; family Pectinidae; genus Pecten; species Pecten maximus. Next base: position 26,721,876 of record NC_047027.1, on the reverse strand, counting down.
TGTATCCGTTTCCAGTACTGCCAGTTCATACGCGTCTCTGAAACGTATCAAAGAAGAACAGGTTAGGGTAGAATTAGAGACAAGGAAACTAGCGTTATCAAAGAAACATGAAATTGAGTTAGCTAAGTTGTCGCTAAAGCTCAAAGAGGAAGAGCTGGAACTTGATACCGGTATAGCTGTCGCTCAAGCGAGAAGCGGAGTACTCGACAAGTACGACTCAAATGAAAATCTTAATGCTTCAGTTGACCAGGCTCTTGCGTTCGAGCAACCGCGATTTACCTCCCCTAAGCCGCGACCATTGCCTGTACGATTTACAGATGAAAGTGTTTGTGCAAGTCCCCCTCCAGTCCTATATGATAGACCTAGACCGCATACGACTGGTGTAGCAGAAGTGTCATCGAGAACACTACCTGAACAATATGTTGATTCGTCCCATTCACAAACCGTAGTTCAGTCGGTAGTTCAACATTTAAGAAAACCTGTGGCAGAGGTAAAGAAGTTTAGTGGAGATCCTCTAGAATATCGCAGATTTATTCGTCAATTTCACTCGAAAGTTGTAATCAACACTGATGATGACGATGAAAGGATGAACTACCTTGAACAACTTACATTCGGAGATGCACATAAAGTGGTGTCAGGATTCAGCCATCTTAACGGCGACAAGGCTTATAAGGCAGCCATGAGTCAGCTGGAGGATCGCTATGGCGATGAGGAAGTTATAGCGACAGCTTTCATCAAGAAAGCATTAGACTGGCCCACCATTCGTCCTGGAGACCCGAAGGCACTCGATGACTTCTCTTTGTTTCTTGTAGAGTGTGATAATGCAGTTGGCACAGAATCAAATGGCGTTCTTGACTACTCGGACAATATTAAGAAATTAATGCTCAAACTACCCTTCTATCTGCATGATAAATGGAGGAACCAAGTATACAAGTACAAGGAAGCAAAGAGGAAGGTTCGGTTCCAAGATTTCATGAAGTTTGTGAAGGCAGAGGCTAAGAAAGTCAACGACCCTACGTATGGAAGTAATGCCACTGGGACTTCAAGACCAAAGACTCAGACAAAGATTGCACGTTCCAGCAATGCAGTTCCAGAGATTGTTACAGATTCTATACCTAAGAGCACCAGTGACACCGTACCTCCTCCAGCCCCGAATTATAGGTGTTTCTTCTGTGATTCTACTTCCCATTCTCTGGATACTTGCAAAAAGATAACTGCCAAACCTATGAACGAAAGAGTCAACTTCATTAAAGAAAAGGGATTATGCTTTGGCTGTCTCAAGAAAGGCCACTTGTCGAAGAGATGCCGTAATCGTTCCAAGTGCGGCATATGCAATAAAAGTCATCCATCTATCTTACACAACGAAGAAAGCTCGTCAGTTGTTAGTGTATCGAATGCCAGTACTGGTTATGCTATCGCAAAAGAAGATCAAAAGGGGGATTTGTCTTGTGCCATGGCGATAGTCCCAGTTAGAATTCGCTTGCGTGATAAACCACATAGTATAGAGACATACGCATTCTTGGATACAGGTAGTAGCGCTTCGTTTTGCACCGAGACAGTTATGAAACAGCTTGGAGCTAGAGGTAAGAAGACACAGCTTACACTGAGTACAATGGGTGAGCCATTTATCATGAACACATTTTCCATCAGTGGACTGCAAGTAAGTGACATTGACTCGGAAAATGCTATTGATCTTCCGCGAGTGTTCACGAAGGAGAAAATGCCCGTGTCTAAGAAGCACATCCCAACACAAGCAGAGGTGTCAAGGTGGGAACACTTAGCAAAGGTTTCACTAGCTGAGCCTAACTGTGAGATAGGTTTGATGATTGGCAGCAACGTACCAGATGCCTACTCGCCTATTGAGATACTTGCAGGCCCTAGTGGATCACCACATGCTACAAGAACTAAGCTTGGATGGGTGGTCTGGAATGTTCTTCGAGAAAGCGGTACTATACAAGTCAACAGAGTTCACATTCAGGATGAGTCTGGAGAAGACATCGAAGACATGGTTAAGAGATCTATGAACCTCGATTTCCCTGAGCGTCTTATTGACGATAGAAAAGAAAACTCGAGGGAGGACAAACAATTTTTGGATATGGCTGAAAACTCTATTTATAAGGATGGAGAACATTACTGCGTTTCGTTGCCATTTCGTAACATGGTCACTATTTTGCCTGATAACTCGGTAATGGCTAAACGGAGATTACGCAGCATTGAGAACAGGTTCAAGGCAGATCCCAAGTTCAAAGAAGATTACACTACCTTCATGGAAACACTGTTGGAGAAAGGTCATGCGGAACCAGCACCTGTGGGATTTGACAAAGGAAAGGTCTGGTACATTCCTCATCATGGTGTATACCACAAGAAAAAGAACAAGATTCGAGTGGTGTTTGATTGCTCTGCGCGATATCAAGGTGTCTCCCTTAACGACAACTTACTCCAGGGACCTGACCTTACAAACAATCTTCTTGGTGTGTTGATGCGATTCCGGGAGGAACCAGTGGCTGTCATTGGAGACATTGAAGCAATGTTCTATCAGGTGAAGGTCCCAGTAAATGAAAGAGACTATCTGCGATTTTACTGGTGGCCCAACGGGAATACTGCGAATGAGCCAAGGAGCTACAGGATGACGGTTCACCTGTTTGGAGCCTCATCATCTCCCAGTGTTTGCAACTTTGCTCTTCAGAAAACTGCAGAGGACAGTCAAGAACGGTTTCCCCAAGAAGTTCAGGACACACTGAAAAGAAATATGTATGTCGATGACTGTCTGACCTCCGTTGCTACCGAGAAGAAGGCGATTAGTCTTATACATGATGTGACTCAAATGTGTAAATCCGGAGGATTCCGACTTACCAAATGGACGAGTAACAGTGATGTGGTTGTGGAATCTATTCCAGAGGGTGATCGTGCCCAAGAAGTCAAGTTGCGGAGTCTGGATAGTAAGCCACCTATCGAAAGAGCTCTCGGAGTTTATTGGTTCATGGAGAATGACTCCCTTGGATTCCAAATTCAGATGAAAGACAAGCCTGTTACTAGAAGAGGTATTCTATCAGTAACCAGCTCAGTGTACGATCCTTTAGGAATTGCATCCCCGTTTGTTCTTAAGGCCAAGTCAATTCTGCAAAGACTTTGTGGGGATGGTAAGGGATGGGATGAGGAGATCACAGGAAAAGATCTGAAGGACTGGACCGATTGGCTGCTTCAGCTACCTGAACTAGAGCATGTTACCATTGATCGGTGTTACAAAGGGAAAAACCTCGGCAAGGTAACCTCCTGTCAACTTCATGGTTTCGCAGATGCAAGTGACATTGGATATGGAATGGTATTCTATCTTCGACTCGTTGATGTCACTGGAAAGATCCACTGCTCGTTCTTGTTCGGGAAGGCGAGAGTCGCACCACTGAAGGCAGTGACTATACCCCGGATGGAACTTACAGCTGCCTCTTCTCTAGTGAAGTTGGTCAGGATGGTGACAGAACAGCTGAATTACAACATAGATCGATTCTTCTTTTGGACCGACAGCACTTCAGTCTTAAGGTATATCGCAAACAAGAATTTGCGCTTCCACACGTTCGTAGCTAACCGCATTGCTCTTATCCACGAAGCTACGTCGGAAGATGACTGGTATTACATCAACACTAAGGAGAATCCAGCTGATGTTGCATCAAGAGGAACGAGCATTTCGAAGTTGCCTGACTCGTGGACTCGTGGACCAATGTTCCTCTGGAAATCCGAACGTGAATGGCCCGTTGTGGAAAAGGATGTTAAGATCACGGATAAAGAGAATGATCCTGAAATAAGGACGACTGCGTGCGCTACATCAGTTGTTTTAGACACAAACAGTGGTGTCGAAAATCTTTTCGACTATTACTCCAACTTTAATAAGCTTAGGAGGGCTACTGGATGGCTTATGAGAGCTATGGACAACCTGCAGGGAGCTGTTGAGAGGAGCCGGCAGATAAAACAGGACATCAGCAGTTCAGAATCTGATCCTGTGAAACGCGACCAGAAAATAAAGTTAACATTGTCGAAAGAGAGACAGGATAGACTTCTCAAAGGAAAGAAAAACTTTCGTACAGCGTGCCTGTCTGTGGATATTCTGGAACGAGCTGAAGCCGCGTTGATTAAGTATGAGCAACGAAAGTACTTCGCAGCCGAAAGCAGGATCCTTCATCAGGGCAATGGTGTTCAGTCGCGAAAACTCAAGAAGACTTCGAAATTATTCAAGATGGAGCCCTTTGTTAAAGATGGTGTCATTCGCGTAGGAGGTCGTCTTGAAAGAGCTGAAATTTCGTATGATGCAAAACACCCCGTGGTGTTGCCTAGGGAACCTGTCGTATCGAGACTCGTTGTGGATGATGCCCACAGATCATGTGGTCACTTAGGAAAGAACACTGTTCTTGCATTCATTCGAGAAAAATATTGGATTGTTGGTGCTCGCACTCTGGTGAAATCTATTCTTTCCAAATGTGTGACTTGTAGGAAATACAGAGCTCCATGTGTTGAGCAAAAGATGGCAAACTTACCCGCAGAGCGACTCGCAGCTGATCAGCCTCCTTTCAGCAGAACTGGGATGGACTTCTTCGGACCCTTTGAACTGAAACGTGGAAGGAGTGTGGTAAAGCGATATGGGGTATTGTTTACCTGTCTTGTGACTCGTGCGGTCCATTTAGAAGTTGCTGCGTCGCTCGATACAGATTCTTGCATCAACTCCATTCGACGATTTATCGCTCGCAGAGGAAAACCTGTATTTATTAGATCGGATAACGGAACCAACCTTATCGGTGCTCAACGAGAAATGAAGGAAAATATTCAGAAATGGAACACAGACAAAATTCGTGATAACATGTTGCAGAGTAGCATTCAGTGGGAATTCAATCCTCCCTCCGGTTCTCACTTCGGCGGAGTCTGGGAAAGACTCATTAGGTCTGTGAGACAGGTGTTGTACTCTGTTATGCATGAGCAGAATGCGAAACTGGATGACGAAGGACTTCAGACAGTCTTTTGTGAGGTAGAGGCTATCTTAAATGGACGCCCGTTAACTGAAGCATCGGATAACGTAACTGACCTACGGGTTTTGACCCCAAACCATCTGCTATTGCTTCAGCCTGGAGAGTATTTCCCACCTGGAACATTTGTCGCCACGGATAACTATGCCAGAAGGAGGTGGAGACAGATACAGTACCTTTCAGATATTTTCTGGAATAGGTGGACCAAGGAATACTTACCGCTTCTGCAAGGACGCCAGAAATGGATGAAGAAACGACGCAATTTGCAGACTGGAGATCTTGTGCTGATCGCTGATAGTACACCTAGGCATGCGTGGATAACCGGTAGGATTCAGGAAGTTGTGAAAGACAAACATGACATTGTGCGATTCGTGAAGGTTAAGACCCCTTCCAATGTGTTAACGCGCCCAGTGACCAAACTCGTGCTCTTGCTCGAGTCAGACATTGAGTAATGGATACGGTGAACGCTTGAGTGAAAGGACATTTCGAACTGAAATGTCAGATGTACTTTTGTAATTGTAATTATTTTATGATTAAGCATAATGATTTAATTGATGTGTTTGATGGTTATTAGGCCGTTTTTGCGAATTGATAATCTCGGTTGAAGCCTCGATTAAGGGGCCGGTATGTTACGGCCTAAATGTTAGTTTTATGTTGAATTTATTGTTTAGTTTCATTTGTGGTAATTTTGTTAAGATTCCGGAAAATACGGTTATCCGGTTTCCGGTTTTAGTATAGACGAATATTATGGGATAGCGTTATCCAAGCGCAGCACATGTTTTGAGTATGAGAAGATTCGTTCGGACTATCGTAGGATACGATACGGTAACTAATTACTGTTGAATGATTTGAATATGATTTATGCTTGTTTAGGAATCCATGTCATCATGTTATAATGTCATTTTGGATAATTCGGCCAATATATAAATATGTCAGTGAACCGTGGACAGACGACAAGTCCCTCGTGCATTCTAGTCTATCACTTGATTTCTGCTGTATTTGTATGCTATGATATGATTGATACATTGCTGTTTCATTGCTGTTTAACTCGCTATAAATGTGTAAGAGTAATAGTATCGTAATAGTATTGTATTTTGCTATATTTATCAGGTTCGGTTAAATTCATTCTGGGCCGAAATGTCCTAGTCTTGTCAAGTCATGTGTATTGTATACTGAATAGTAGAGGGCGAGTTGTCTCGATCTCATCTACAGATCAAACTCGTCATGTGTTATAGATGATAAGGCATAATAGTAACTGTTGCTTAGTTAATTAGTCTAATAAGTACTGTTTCTTTTCGTTACAGTCAATCTATCTACGTAGAACTATCATTGAGTCACTACACCTGTACTGTACATGTATGTAGTTGAATTGATGTCAAAGATAATAAACACAGATGAAGCCAGGAAGATGGAATTGACCTCATTTATTATTACGATAGCCGGAACGATTTCGAGGCGTATTCGACGCCTACAGTGCACAATGGTACAATGGCTGTCAACCGATACAAAAGAACAGAAAAAAGAGAGAAAAAAAACAACAAGCAAAACAAAAAACACTATAAAAATAAAACACAAGTACAAAGAATATCAACCATAGCGTTTATCTTTTGACAAATAATTAAGGGACTTGATAGTAAGATTTCGCCCCTTTTCAATGTTTGCGGGCAAGCGCTAGAATACTTTAAATTAGACTATTAGCAAATACATATCACTTTATTTGAAAATTAAAAGATTGCACACATCAAACAGTTTGATGCGTTCGAATAATCACATTACCTTGTGTTGAAACATGGCTAATATTTCTCAGTCTCAACTTGTACGCTGGTATTAAATTTCGTACAACACCACTATGTAAACTTTCTGCTAAATATTAGAAGGGTATTTATTTTCGCGATATAATTAATAATAGTGAATATAGCGAAATAAAATCCCGCGAATATTAAACACTATACAGCATTGTACTTATATTAATGTGTTTTTAGTTAATTTTATTTTGTATATAGTATACTTCCTTGATTAGATATAATTGATCACTAGACAAACCATCCAGTTGGGTGTTGAGCCAGATCTGTTCCTGCACCGTTTCCAGATGAACGAGATGCATGTTTTCCATTGATTCGCATTCAGCCAAGGCACTGACAAAAGTATGCTTGTTCTGAATAACATAATACACACTTCCGGTTCCGGTTTGGTTGTTGTAAATAATGGTGGTAGAACCATAGGCGCCTGAAATAATGCAAATGATAAACACTTGATCAATTACACGAATCAAAAATATATCAACAAATATCTAAATTTTGAATGCAAAATAGGTTAGAAAAATAAACTTTAGATTGTTGAGCTAAAACGTAGTCTAATAGAAGATGGCAGAAACCATGGTTACCGTTACATTGACACGTTTCAGAAGATATGACGAAAAGGCCCGAGTGGTTTTCCGATTGGAAAAAAGAGAACACTTCAGGTCTTTATTCAATTAAATTCATTTTTTAAAGTCGGTACATGTACATATGATAACAAATGAACATTAGCTCTAGTGAGCTATTAAAACCGAGTTTACCCGATTATACCCGATTATACCCGATTTAACCCGATTATACCCGATTATTCCCGATTATACCCGATTAAACCCGATTAAACCCGATTATACCCGATTATACCCGATTTAACCCGATTATTCCCGATTATACCCGATTAAACCCGATTATACCCGATTATACCCGATATACTCACTCTTTGACTTTTGTAGCGTGATGAGGGTGATGGTCATTCGTATAGCCCTGGAAATATTTATTGTGTGACGTACAAAAAATAATTGTAAATTTATGATCGCATGAACATCGTGTTATCATAATAAATTTATAATAAATGATAAGTGATCATTTTTATTTTTTGAATTTAGTTTTTTCTTAATTTTTAACTTAAATCCTCTATTTCTAAAGAACATGTCTATATTTTGTTCGCATGCATGATTAAATATAGCAAAACATCTATAGCAATATTCAACAAAAGATGTTAGATGCGTATATAGAGGAAATTTATTTCCTGTCATAGTCTATTTAAATCGAGTTATTTAGTCCGCATTCAGATATCTTGATATGTTTCAAATAAAGTTTACGCGTACAATTGTATACATTTAAAACTCCGCTGGAGATCTGTCTTGAGTTTGGAGGACGCGGGTTCGAATCCCAGTCTGGTCGCTGCATTTTCCCTTCCCTCTTATATTTGACGCATAACTAAATACCCACGGAGCTTGCATAGCGTCCAGTGGGTGTCTTCGTGGTCGAAGACTTTGTTGAAGGAGAGAGGAGGGAGACGCTAGAACTGTCTGGTGTATCACCGAACACCTATCACGTCTTACTAATAGATGATGCTTGACGTCGGCAATAAAACAATGCTTTCAAACTGTTTGTGGATTTGATTTTCTCGTAAAAACAAACGTCATGCGAAAACGGATGTATTTCGAAGGTTGTAGAGAACAGTAAACCGTACAGTTCTAGACTAATGTAACGACCATCATATCATTTTGTAACCAGATGGCTACCAGACGCGTAAGTGAACATGGGCTATTGTCTATGATGTCTATAGATAGCCTGGCTACTAAGTGACCTTACGGAGTTGATGTGAATTCCAACTGACCTTACGTAGTCTATATGAGTAACAAATAATCTTACGTAATTTATGTGAGTAACAAAATTTAACTAACGTAGTCTAAGTGAATTACCAAATAATCTTACGTAGTCTAGGTGAGTTACCAAATAATCTTACGTAGTCTGTGTGAGTTACCAAATAATCTTACGTAGTCTAGGTGAGTTACCAAATAATCTTACGTAGTCTGTGTGAGTTACCAAATAATCTTACGTAGTCTGTGTGAGTTACAAAATAAACTTACGTAGTCTGTGTGAGTTACCAAATACACTTGTACACTAGACATAACACAAGATGACTGAATTTCATATGTATCTGATATGTGTAAACTCACTATTACACAAATAGATATCAACATGTTCGAATAATCCAGAAAAAAACTAGTAAAGCCCGTCAAAATACTTGGATACATGGATTTTTTCGACTAATGAAGATTCTGTATACAGTTCTAAGACTAAATGATAAATGATGACGTAAGAATGGCACCCTAGCCTAATCAAGGGCCAAACAAAGTATAAAGGTACACACGATTTTGATGTATACAGTTAAATCGACATACATGGCAAAACCCAAAGACGAGAGAGAACGAATGCGTCCCTTCAGTTAGAATAAGTATTAAGGAATTGAAAGAAGAGCTCTTTAAAACAAATTATATTTAACTTAACATTCCATTAAATTTACTTAAATAGTAACTAGTTGGTGGATCTTATTTTGTCCCCCATTAGGCCTACTTCCCTTTAACTTCCAAGATCCTATGCTCCCAAGACGAATTACATTTCATTTTTGTTTGTCCATTTTACAATGAGAGCGGGGTTCTTTAAATGTATACAAAAATGTAAATATTATAAAATACGACCATCTAGGTAGTCAAATTACAATTAAACATAAGATATTAAAAAAAAATAATCTAAATTTCGGATTGCTGCTACAGTAAGTTAAGATATTTTTTTCCAAATTGCCCATCCTCTACGATATGTCTGTAATACCGCGAATCCCCAACCCAATTTCGATTGTATTATGTGATGTACATGTTTATGATGACCAACCGAAAAGTCAATAAACTACTAAACACAATTACTGTAATTGTCGAGATATAACATCGTGGTCTATAGCTAAAGTTCGTACGTCTGTTACAATACATCAAGCATTGTTTGGTACAGTTGCCCCTATATTTACGACCACAGGGGATAATTTGTTACAGTCTACATGTATTTTGATATCCTAGTGTGTATAGCACATTTTGAGACGTTTTTTTGTTGTTTTTTTGTTGTTGTTTTTTTTTTTTGGAGGAGGGGGGGGGGGGGGGGGGGGGTTTAATCTAGCCCCCCCCCCCCCCCCCCCCCCCCCAAAAAAAAAACGTCTCAAAATGTTATACGCACACTAGGGAGAGCACCAAATACATGTAGACTGTAACTAATTCTCAAGTCCCTGTGTTTACGACCACTCTGAAGAACGACCACCCCTTGTGTACTTACCAGTATTCCGTCAAACGTCCTGCCATCATCTCTCTCCCTAAACCCTAGTAAAACACGTAAATTATGATATATTCTGACATTAAAATAAAGTCTAGATTATAACGGTTTCGTTCAAAGATCAGAATTCTCTTGTCAGTTCCGTCTAACAGCTAAGGACATATCAGACGGAAAAGTTACCATTTATACCCGTCAATTATATATCTCTACATTACGTCACTGGTAATGTCATGTAAACAATTAAATACGACTCTTACTTCAATTTATTGGCCCGTAGTATACCAATGCATTTTATTGCAATACATTTATGGATTTATTGAACATGCAGACAATAATAGGGTATTTGACGATGTATTTATCCAATTCAAAATACGACTATGAAAGCTAACAACACGCTCAAAGAGGTAACAAAAAAATGGTATTTGTAGTTTAAAATGAATGATAATAATGAAATACCTAATGTAGGTCCCTATTAAATTTCAAATGCATGTGAACAGTGGTAAACTAAGAAAATTGCTTTTTTACAAAATTCATGTACGTGAATTACTCCAGAAGTGGAATTAACGGAATGTGGATTTCGAAAATTCCAAATATATTTCGATCAATCAAGAACACCCCTTGCTAAAGAACGTTTCTTTCACCAACACGTTCGATTTTCCTAAACTTTACTCTATCATTGCCCGTTCTAATCTTAAGGGACATCCCTTCGTTTGAGTGAAGTTAAGGTCGTAAACATTACACAATTTACAATTTTACATTGTTGTAAAAGTTATAATTTATACATTTATACGGCAGTTTTACTCTCAAGATAAACCAAAGTTCCTCGAGTATTAAGTCCTGAAAATTCTTAATTCGACCCGACGTATCGCTAATTACCGCAAATACAAACGGTATTTGTATACAATACGCATTTTCCCTGTATATTTCGGCGTTAATATCATTACCTGTAGGCACAAACACTCGTATAATCATTATTTGGACATAAATTTCATCAATAGAAATTGTGCAAGTTTTCTGATGTCCGAACGAAATAATGTCCCTTTAAGGACGTCTTTCTCCTGTAGTGAAAACGTTCTTTTACAAGAAAATCGAACGAGAATATACAAACATAAATATAAATTATACGGGGGCATATTTAGTTAAGGTCTAGGGCTCCTTTCAGTTGAAATGTAAAATGTAAATTTAACTTATTTAACTACTAATCACGCTTGTTGGCCCGGATTAAAGCGCGTGAGGGGTCTTTCTGTGGGAGGAAACCGGAGTACCCGGGGGAAAACCCGCGTGGTCTGGCAGGTGACCCCATATATATATATATATATATATATACCTTTTCACGTCCGATCGGGGAATCGACCCCCGGCCGCCTAAGTAAAAGGCATGCGTGTTACCACCCATGATGAAAGATGAAATTGTGCGAATTATTGACTTTCTGATCGAAAAAAAAATCTTTGTTGAGTTTGTTAACACGATATTCCAATAGATTATTGGAATACCTATGTGAACAAACTATGCCCCTCCTACTATGATAAGCTATGCTACTTCTGATTATAAAGAAGTTATCAGACCAGGTGACAGAGACCTTGAAAAGTCGTGCAATGTCACCGATAGGTATATTGACGATATGTTATCTTTAAATATCAAAATCTTTATTGACTTTATTGTAGGTCATACATACTCTGTAGAACTCGGAATTCAAGGACACTACAGCCTTTATCAACTAAGGTAAAAGATAACCGTGATGATTTCAATGTTCCCTTCCTTGATAGCAACATCCCTGTTTCCCCTACATACGATATTACATGTCCCAGTTGATTCGATATTCAAGGACTTGTTCCCAATATGACGATTTCCGAGACAGATCTCGACTGCTGACAGAGAACATATAGCAGCACAAGGTTACGAGATGTAGATAGATGTCGATCATAAACCATTAGGGTCGACATCAAGATCCCGTGTGGAAATATTCTATGTTCTTCCGAAGTACGAATCAGACTTGTGTAATGCTTGTAGATATGCTTAGTGGTTCCGTTTTCACCACCCAAATTCTCATTTGAGGCTGTGACTTCACCAGGTTTGACATAGATTTGTCAGAAGACGCTTACTTTTCAAGGACACATGGGCCAAGTTGTTCAAAAGGTGATTAAGCTAATCACATTTTAAATTTTTCAAATCCTGATATAATAATTTCTGGTAGAACTAACTTGACAATTCTTAATTCTCCTCTAACTGGCAAATTTAAAGACGACATACTCACAGGTTTTGCAACAATTAATGAGAAATGAAATTCACTAATCAAGTGATTAAGCTAACATAACCACCTTCTGAACAACTGGGCCCTGGTCTCATTCTCTTTGTAACTTTTCAGGAGTCTTCATACAGATCTATATGTTTGTCTACGTTATTCTCTCGTTTAATTGATAATGAGCTTGAATTATGATTTCTTTATTACAATTGTATGTCTGTAATTTTTGTTGTTTTACTACACAATCATTTTGGGCCAATAATAATTACATTTGTATTTTCTAAAAAAATGAAAAGTGTACAGAAAAATAATTTTAAGAAAATGAAAATTGTACAGAAAAATTAATTTAACAGAGTTCTGTTAGGAGCCGATGTTAAAGATTGATCTATGGAGCTCTTCAAAATCTACATTTTACTTTTCGACTTCTGGTTTAAACAGTGTCAAATTTGTTACTGTCTCCAGATTATATCAATTAAATTCTCATCTATCACCTGTATTACCGCAATACCGGCCTACAGTATGATGCTGATTTTTCAACAGTATCAGGCCTTGACCCTGGCAAACACACCACATCAAATTTCGTTTTTTTTTTTTAAACTGACAATCCGGGATAGTCATTCAATGAAAATTCCTCTATGTTTAATTTTTGAAAAAATATAAACAAGGCAATTTTAGCAATATTTTTTTTATAAGTGTTTTATTGATTTTTTTTTTCTCACTTCAGCATTAAACATTCATTAACAAGGTCATCCAGTTAAGTGTTTTAACAGTTTTCAAGATTTCATCATCAAATACAACCTAATTTTAAACTATTTAAAATCAGTTTTCAGTTTTTATAATTCTACCCTTAAATTCATCAGAAAAAGCAAAACAAAATCTTTTTCAAAACAATGGATTGAAATTAAAACGAATGTTGCTTACATGAACATTTCAAACAGTAAAATTTCAATAAACACACACACTCACCCTCAAGAGAAAAGTCATTATTATTGAGGTATACAACACAAATCTCTCTGAATACATTTCAATATTGCAGCTTGGCTGCTACAGCCTCCGGAAAATGTGGTTTATCAAAACAATCAAAATGCTGTTTAATATACCTAAATGTTGATACAGTAAATCTTCTCATCAGAATTCTACTTAGACACGAATATATAGAGGTAAAGCACTATAAATTGTCAAATCAGTCAAAGGTCCAAATACAATATTGTATATATGATGATATTCTGGGTCACAAACCCCTGTACAATGTCAATGTTCTGAGTCACAAACCCCTGTACAATGTCAATGTTCTGAGTCACAAACCCCTGTACAATGTCAATGTTCTAGGTCACAAACCCCTGTACAATGTCAATGTTCTAGGTCACAAACCCCTGTACAATGTCAATGTTCTAGGTCACAAACCCCTGTACAATGTCAATGTTCTAGGTCACAAACCCCTGTACAATGTCAATGTTCTGTGTCACAAACCCCTGTACAATGTCAATGTTCTGGGTCACAAACCCCTGTACAATGTCAATGTTCTAGGACACAAACCTCTGTACAATGTCAATGTTGTAGGTCACAAACCCCTGTACAATGTCAATGTTCTTGGTCACAAACCCATGTACAATGTCAATGTTGTAGGTCACAAACCCCTGTACAATGTCAATGTTCTTGGTCACAAACCCCTGTACAATGTCAATGTTCTAGGTAACAAACCCCAGTACAATGTCAATGTTCTTGGTCACAAACCCCTGTACAATGTCAATGTTGTAGGTCACAAACCCCTGTACAATGTCAATGTTCTTGGTCACAAACCCCTGTACAATGTCAATGTTGTAGGTCACAAACCCCTGTACAATGTCAGTGTTGTAGGTCACGAACCCCAATACAATGTCAATGTTGTAGGTCACAAACCCCTGTACAATGTCAATGTTGTAGGTCACGAACCCCAGTACAATGTCAATGTTCTGGGTCACAAACCCCTGTACAATACATATGTCAATCCCCTGTACAATAGCACTTTTATATATAGTTAACACAATGTATTGGCAACTTTTCTAAGTTCAAGGGGAGACAACTTGAACAACTGTACTGTGATATAAATGCCCATATGTAGCCAAGCTTACATTATTGTAAGTATGAACTTTTTTATAAAATCAAGTTTGATATTAATTTTGATCTTACATTGTTACATATGCAAAAATAAAATATAACTGTTATTCTTGAATATTTCAACTTCTTCACACTCTATACAGGATCACCACAGCACAAAACTCAATTTAGCTTTGAAACTTACCAATGATATTTCAGCTATGCATACAAACCATACATGTACATAACAACCTTTTATGTTTCATGTGCAACTTAACTAAATCTTAATAAATTTCACACATAATTCTGATTTCTTCGATCTTGTATACCACAAACTTCTACAAACACAATTTAGATATCAGCTTATAAGATATCAGGGCCCGCGAAATTAAGATTCCTGATATGAACACAGGAATACTAAATGAAATATTATTTGTACAGGTATGCAAAGTTCAGGAATTAGTAAATAAGTTTCAGATAATATACATGTATTTTTATTCCTACACAAATGTGTATAACAAATACTTATCAGAAACTGTATAAGATGTAGGGCTTCTAAAAAGACAGCAGATCATATAAAACATTTCATGACTTTGACAATATTTATTTATTTTTTTTTTTTGTATTTTTCTTGGGATTTTAGGTAGATGCAATTGCAAATATTATTTTCAAGCAATAGCATATCCTAAATCTATTCTCAGTCAGAAATTTCTCTTTGTAAGAAGAGTGCACAGGCAAATGTGATTTAAGCTTATATGTGTGTCTGACAAGCATACCAAAGGTGACAAATTCTTTATACAGCGGATAAAAATTAAAAGTAATTCAACTTTGACTGACATTATTGTCATCTAACTATAACTAATTACCTTATTAATTGCTCATGTTATTTCAAAGGATTGCACAATGACACACAGGATATAAGAGCTGGATACAATATAGCCCGAGTTTCCTCTGACCCTGACACCATGTCTGGTATATGGTGTCAGGGCCAGAGGAAACTCGGGCCAGATTCATTAATGAGGCCACAATTAATCAAAATCCCTCCTACAGTTGTCTCGTCCTTCTAGGA
Organism: Pecten maximus; assembly: GCF_902652985.1. Classification (NCBI taxonomy): domain Eukaryota; kingdom Metazoa; phylum Mollusca; class Bivalvia; order Pectinida; family Pectinidae; genus Pecten; species Pecten maximus. Next base: position 26,706,363 of record NC_047027.1, on the reverse strand, counting down.
CCCATCAGTCCACATCAGTTCTAGTTGACAATGACCTTTGTGATCTTTAAAATCAAAGGCAATCAATAGCCAATGATAAGTCATAAATTTTAATAAAACAAAAACAAGCAGTTGTGAAGAATGCATTTAAAAATAAATAATAATCTTTTCTCATTAAAAGTAAACGCAGGGACCGGATTCTACTTCAAGATAAAATTTAAAAATAAAAAAAAAAAATATAATCCAATATTGACAAAAATAAAAGCTACTAGGTATTATGAAATCAAAAAGATATTGAATGTCCCACGATTAACTCAAAACATTTGCAGTATGGTCAACTGATGGAGCTTGTGATTATTTAGTTAGTTACAGGTTTACCACCTACATGACTCCACCTACTGCTAGGCAAATAAGGCTTCGTCTCATCGACTGTAAGGTCAGTGTTCTGTTGGCGTGAGGGATTCAGCTTTTGTTTAAATTCAATAGTCTCCTGTTAATGTGGGACTGTTAAAGCATATAAAGCTTTAGTAGGTCAACATACTCAGTAATCAGTATATTAATATTCTGGGAATATTAATTCACAACATATTTACATCAATACCGGGTAAATAAATCTAAGTTTGTTCACTGCTGAAGTGTAGTATTTAATTGTTGGTGAAATAGTTTAAAAAATTACAGTTTCGAAATCTTTTCAATATTCTTAAGCAACATCACCAGTAAACAAAAATGCAAAAAATGTTCTTTATTTAGTGCATTAAGTTATCTACATAGGTAAGCCATATAAATTCATTATATAAATCGATATTCAACCTTTGTTAAAATAGCACAAAATAATGATTTTTCTAACATATCGCAAAAAATACAACCTCAATACAAATCCTACCATCTTTTTTATTACCAGACTTATCGAAAACTTTTTTCTTTTGTTCAAGATTTCCCTGAAAAATTCTAGTAAGGTTCGTTTTTTTTGGCAAGCTCAAATATTAACTTCATATTTTTTCAAAATCCAATATAAAAACAAAAATTCTAACTTCATATTTTTTCAAAATCCAATATAAAAACAAAAATTCTTTCTTGTTTTTGTTCAACATTTCCCCTGGGAATTCTAGTACCTTCAGTTTTGTTTTTTGGCATGCTTAAATATCAACAAACTTAGTATTTTGAATATAGGGGTGGTGGGGTGACACAGTGGTAACACTAGTACACTTGCCCTTCACTTTGGCAGTAGAGGTTAGATTTTCCTGATCGGATGTGAAAAGGTATGGAGTTACCTGCCCGATGGTTTTCCTTGGGTACTCCGGTTTCTTTCTTTCTTTTTTTCTTCCCACAACAAGTGTGATTAATATAAGTTGATACAACTTGTTTCAAAAATGTATTATAAATAAAGTGAACATTTTCAATTTTAATATTTTTTTCAAAGATTAGCACAATGATGGACTAGTATATTCAAAATATTTGTTCTAATAATAAAATACATATACATAAACTGTAATACGCATAATCACATTTTGGCATAATGCTTTCATCATACAAAATACTGAATCAAGACAACCTCCATAAAAAACACATAGGGTATGCCTTCATTGATGTCCAAATATTGATTTATAGTTATACCGCTGAAATTAACCAGGATAAGCTGCGTCTGGCCATAACTGCATACATTACAAATGATTCTACTGTTATTGCATTGAAAAGCATTATATAACATAAAGTGTCTGGTTTCGTTTTTTTCATTTAAAGTTTCTTGTTTTAGCTATACTTTAATATTACAACTATCGTAGCCTTGATGTGACGCAAAGCATAAATAAGTGCTGACTTAGTTATTTATATAATAAATATATATGTTAACGTAAAAACATAATTGTCTACCTACGACGCATGTCCATACAAATGGGATGTTCTTGGTGTTAACAATTTTAATGCTGATAAAGAAAAACTTTAATATATGATGAAAAGGAATACATATTTCATAAAAATAATGTTAAAAAAATGATTACTTGCTAAGTACAATTTTTATAGACACTGGGTCTAAAAAATATTCTTCACTCACAAACTAATACTAAACCTTTATTCTAAATATTTTTTTTCATTAAAGCACATTGCCTTGTCAAAATACTGTTTATCTAGAAAGTAATTAAATATCATTAACAAATACATAAGTTTTAATTGGATAACTAAAAACAGGTACGAGCTTACATATTGACAATACTGAGTAGTTTAAAATTATCGATCATTTAGGCCATGAAATAATATATACATTAACTTATCAATATGAGTTAATTCAAAAGATACAAAGATTAAAACAAGTATATCATGTACATGTTATTCAACAAGGAAATTCCGACTTCCGAACAATAAGTAGACCATATCCATTAATACATGTATGTACATGTACATTGTATATACACAAGCATTTTTGTTTACGTAAAATATGACTATGGCCTTTCAATAGTGTCTATGCGGTTTTTATGTTTTCAGGCATTCAGAGAGGAATAACAGTATGATAAGGTGTGTTGAACTGTTACCATCAATATCACATGATCACTCTCCATCAAAACTCTCTTCGGACATTGTCAATCTGGCCATTCACATAACTCTGCTAACAGGCCATGCGTTGCTTTGATATTGACCCTGAAATAAAAAAAAAAAAAAAAAATTATAAAAACTTTTTACATTTTTGCTTGTTTGCTGGTTTTATCACCCCGTGAACAGCCAGGGTCATTTCGAGGCAGGGTCTCCTTGTAGTAGTCAGTGACTACAGTAGTGAATAACATACCGGAGGCCTGGCCTGTCACATACCATCCTGAGCAATTAGGGTAAAGTGTCTTGCCCAAGGCCACAACCACAACAGCACAGACCGACCCGTTTCTCAGCTTCCCAAGAAACACAAACCGACATGGGTAGGGAGTGTCGAACCATGTACCTCTGATCTTCACCTGAGGTTACGTGGCCGGCGCACTAATCGTCTGAGCTATTGCGCTCCCTAAACTTTTTATATGTAGTTGATAGAGAACATGATCTTATTGAGTTTTACAACAGATGAAAATTGCTATCTTTTGTTTCAAAACAGAAATATATATATATATGAGTACTTGATTTTCAATGTTAAATTACTTTACAATATAAACTGTACAGCTAATTATAAGAGAAATACTTTCCAGATGATATTTAACATTACTATCGAGCTGTAAAATTAACACTAATAACATTATCAAAATATCCTAAAACAAAGTAAGAATGTCCTAAGATTTAACCATCAAAGTGAACAACCAGAGGTTTTTACTAGCGAAATAAGTAAAAAGTAATTACTCTGATTAAATTATTATCTATTTATAGAGACAGTAAGAAGAGGATTCATAGCCGACATCTTGTCCTCCACCAGTGAAAATGATATCAAGTGGAGGGTTTGATAATAGTCATTTAGATGGCAGACCCTGTATGAGAGATGTGTGTGGTGAGTACGTTTGTATTTAAGATGGCAGCTAGACCCTGTATGAGAGATGTGTGTGGTGAGAATGTGTGTATTTAAGATGGCAGACCCTGTATGAGAGATGTGTGTGGTGAGTACGTGTGTATTTAAGATGGCAGACCCTGTATGAGAGATGTGTGTGGTGAGTGTGTATTTAAGATGGCAGACCCTGTATGAGAGATGTGTGTGGTGAGAACGTGTGTATTTAAGATGGCAGACCCTGTATGTGATATGTGTGTGGTGAGTACGTGTGTATTTAAGATGGCAGACCCTGTATGTGATATGTGTGTGGTGAGTACGTGTGTATTTAAGATGGCAGACCCTGTATGAGAGATGTGTGTGGTGAGTACGTGTGTATTTAAGATGGCAGACCCTGTATGAGAGATGTGTGTGGTGAGAACGTGTGTATTTAAGATGGCAGACCCTTTTTGAGAGATGTGTGTGGTGAGTACGTGTGTATTTAAGATGGCAGACCCTGTATGAGAGATGTGTGTGGTGAGTACGTGTGTATTTAAGATGGCAGACCCTGTATGAGAGATGTGTGTGGTGAGTACGTGTGTATTTAAGATGGCAGACCCTGTATGAGAGATGTGTGTGGTGAGTACGTGTGTATTTAAGATGGCAGACCCTGTATGTGATATGGGTGTGGTGAGTACGTGTGTATTTAAGATGGCAGACCCTGTATGAGAGATGTGTGTGGTGAGTACGTGTGTATTTAAGATGGCAGCTAGACCCTGTATGAGAGATGTGTGTGGTGAGTACGTGTGTATTTAAGATGGCAGCTAGACCCTGTATGAGAGATGTGTGTGGTGAGTACGTGTGTATTTAAGATGGCAGACCCTGTATGAGAGATGTGTGTGGTGAGTACGTGTGTATTTAAGATGTCAGACCCTGTATGAGAGATGTGTGTGGTGAGTACCTGTGTATTTAAGATGGCAGACCCTGTATGAGATGTGTGTGATGAGTACGTGTGTATTTAAGATGGCAGACCCTGTATGTGATATGTGTGTGGTGAGTACGTGTGTATTTAAGATGGCAGACCCTGTATGAGAGATGTGTGTGGTGAGTACGTGTGTATTTAAGATGGCAGACCCTGTATGAGAGATGTGTGTGGTGAGTACGTGTGTATTTAAGATGGCAGACCCTGTATGAGAGATGTGTGTGGCGAGTATGTGTGTATTTAAGATGGCAGACCCTGTATGAGAGATGTGTGTGGCGAGTACGTGTGTATTTAAGATGGCAGACCCTGTATGTGATATGTGTGTGGTGAGTACATGTGTATTTAAGATGGCAGACCCTGTATGTGATATGTGTGTGGTGAGTACGTGTGTATTTAAGATGGCAGACCCTGTATGTGATATGTGTGTGGTGAGTACGTGTGTATTTAAGATGGCAGACCCTGTATGAGAGATGTGTGTGGTGAGTACGTGTGTATTTAAGATGGCAGACCCTGTATGAGAGATGTGTGTGGTGAGTGTGTATTTAAGATGGCAGACCCTGTATGTGATATGTGTGTGGTGAGTACGTGTGTATTTAAGATGGCAGACCCTGTATGAGAGATGTGTGTGGTGAGTACGTGTGTATTTAAGATGGCAGACCCTGTATGAGAGATGTGTGTGGTGAGTACGTGTGTATTTAAGATGGCAAACCCTGTATGAGAGATGTGTGTGGTGAGTACGTGTGTATTTAAGATGGCAGACCCTGTATGTGATATGTGTGTGGTGAGTACGTGTGTATTTAAGATGGCAGACCCTGTATGTGATATGTGTGTGGTGAGTACATGTGTATTTAAGATGGCAGACCCTGTATGAGAGATGTGTGTGGTGAGTACGTGTGTATTTAAGATGGCAGACCCTGTATGAGAGATGTGTGTGGTGAGTACGTGTGTATTTAAGATGGCAGACCCTGTATGTGATATGTGTGTGGTGAGTACGTGTGTATTTAAGATGGCAGACCCTGTATGAGAGATGTGTGTGGTGAGTACGTGTGTATTTAAGATGGCAGACCCTGTATGAGAGATGTGTGTGGTGAGTACGTGTGTATTTTGGGAGACTGCAGCATCAAGTGGAGAGTTTGATTTTGTTTTGGTTTTGTTAGTTTCCATTTTAAGGATGATCTATTCTGTATGAGAGATTCAAGTGTAACATTCAACGTGTATATGGTGTCACATGTTTATTTTGACCTGTATGGTTTGACCTATGTTGTATGGTTTGACCTATGTTGTATGGTTTGACCTACATATATGTTGCATGGTTTAACCTCTGTGGTTTGACGTGTATAATTTAACCTCTGTAGTTTGACGTGTATGGTTTGACGTGTATAATTTGTCATCACTTGACGTGTATAGTTTGACGTGTATAATTTGTCATCACTTGACGTGTATGGTTTGACGTGTATAATTTGTCATCACTTGACGTGTATGGTTTGACGTGTATAATTTGTCATGATCACTTGACATGTATGGTTTGACGTGTATAATTTGTCATCACTTGACGTGTATGGTTTGACGTGTATAATTTGTCATCACTTGACGTGTATGGTTTGACGTGTATAATTTGTCATGATCACTTGACATGTATGGTTTGACGTGTATAATTTGTCATCACTTGACGTGTATAGTTTGACGTGTATAGTTTGACGTGTATAATTTGTCATGATCACTTGACCTCTGTGGTTTGACGTGTATAATTTGACCTCTGTGGTTTGACGTGTATGGTTTGATGTGTATGGTTTGACGTGTATGATTTGACCTGTCATGATCACTTGACCTCTGTGTTTTGATGTGTTTGACCTGTATAATTTGACCTCTTTGGGTTGACCTGTATAATTTGACCTCCGACATTTGACCTGTATAATTTTACCTCTCAGTTTCAACATTTGGTTTGTCCTTATGGTTTGACCTCTGGGGTTTACCTTTGATGTTTATGTCAGATGTTTACCACCAAGATGTCTTTTTCTTTTTTGCCTCTTCCTTCTCTCCTGGGACTTGAACGTTGACCTTGAACCAAGCATTACTAAGAACACCCCTTAGATTCCAGATTCCATCGACGTTATCTGGCTGTACATTATAGGAAGAGTCAACAGCCTTGCATTGAATCTCAACATCCTTCTTGTCTGCAGGCAGTGGGACTGTCGCTTCCCATAGTGTCCATGCATATGTCTTGTATAATGGCTGGTCTGGGTGTTTTAGTTCTGCAGAATGCCATGTCTTTCCCCCGTCTGTTGTCACGTCGACTCTGACGATGCCACGACCACCTCCGCTCCACGCATAGCCTTTGACTGTCACATCAGTTGAACCTTCTTCTAGACTCGATCCATTAACTGGCTCACAGATGGCGCTGTTGACAGGAAGTTCCTGAATGGCTGGCACTGTACTGAAATCAACATTATGCCAGTCGATTGACGCGTGGAACCCTTTGTAATCCTTCTGTTGCCAATGGCAATCACTCTCCTTTTTTGACAGTGTTATTTTGCACAACCATTTTACCTGTCTCGCTCCAACAATTCCAGGAAGAACGATTCGTACTGGGTAGCCATGGTCCCGAGGAATATCTTCTCCATTCATTTCGTATGCTACAATTATGTCCTTCTTCAGACGACGAGCTAGTTCAATCGGGATAGACGCTCCATAGGTTGAACCTGTTGGGTCTTGATCCAAGCCGTCAAAAATAATGTGATCACAATCGACAGTGTCTATATCAATCCCAGAATACTTCAGGACATCATCGAGACATACTCCAGCCCATTCTGCATTACTTATGGCAGCTGCGCCCCAGTTTAGTCCCTTAACTGATTTGATCTTCACCATTTCACTACGACGATTACCAGCACATTGCACAATGGAGGCCACAGACTTCTTCTGAAATCGATTCTTTAGATCATTGAGATTTATATTCTTCTTTCGAGAGGCTCCGTCAATTCCAACTTCTAACTTGTATGTCTTTGGATCTACATCTGGAACTGGAAGGTGATTACGTACAAAGAAGAGGTCATTAGGTGTAAGAAAATTGTCTGGGAGGAGCTGAAGAGGAGGCTCAGCATTAAAAGGAGTTGAGGAACTTGGCCGTAAGGCAGGGTGTCGTTTTGGATCATTAGCATATGGATTGCTTGCATCCCGTTCCTCCTCTTTTGGAATTTCAGTGATGTTTCCTATACGAAGTTCTTCAAGCATTGAAAATACTTCTTTGTTCTTGTGCACTGCATACATGTTCCAGAACGGGTCCATGGCCCCACCGGCTGCCAGCAGGATCTTACTCCCACCAGGGTGGTTTGCCACAAATTCTGTAACATCATAAACTCCATTTTTGTAGGTCATCCAGATCCTGGTGTCCTTTGTCTTATGCTTGCCAACATCTTCAAGAGTGTAGGTGGGTAGGCCAGAAACAAGAGACCCTGCCTCACGCTCCTCAGATGATGAAGCTAGCTGGGCGTCTATCTGGGACTTGGCATATAACGTCAGACCTACAAGAATCAATAATACACCAATTTTACAAATCATGTTTCTTCATGAATCTGTTTTAGTTCCATCACACTGATCGTTTGTTAGTTGTACTTAAAGATGAATTAACAAGCTGGGTATTACTAAAACAATACATATTCCCTACCCAATCCAGCTAAAAATAGTAACAGTGACCTTAACCCAAAAACCCTGAAACTCGAACCTTACAGTTTGTTTAGCTATTCATACTGAAGTTACATACCAAGTTTCACCAACATACCATTAAAGCATGGCTGAGGAAAAGTGGGGAAAATTGAGTGGACAGACAGACCAACAGTCAGATGGACAGGGGAGGAAACCCATAGGACCCCCGGTTTCACTGATATGGGGATAATCAGCGCAATATATGATTTAACAGGCATCCTATTCCATCCAATATTTCTCTAGAAATGGTGAAAAATGCCTGTCAGCCATTTTATTATGCACAACAAGGGACCTTGATATTGCATTCAATTGACCTTTGACATGACTTGAGGACAATGGTAAAATGATCCAAGAACAGTAGAGAACAGTGCATTTCCATAGTGGGATGATAAAAGTCAATAAAGAAACTTCCATTTGATACATATCTTTAACACTTTAATTGTTATTGCCATATAAGATATTGTTAAAAAAAATCTGCACTTTGACCTTTGACCTTGATAATAGGTTGACCTTACGGCAGTGCATTGTATGTAGGCTTTAGATAATACAAGTATACTGAAATTTCATCAAGATATTCCCAATGGTGATGAAGTTATGACCCAGACAAAATTCGCACATATAGGGGATGAAGCACAGGGGCTTGGCACGATTTTCAAAATTATGGTCCATATATATATATCTATATGTATTATAGTGTCAAGGGATGAAGAGGAACTTCCCTAAACTGATCATGCCAGGTATATGAATATTTGGTCGGTTTAGAGAGGGTTCAGTATAGAGAAGTGATCCATTTTGATAGCTATAGATCTGGTATAACATTAATAGATGACATTTTGTATCTCTGAAGCAGTGTTAATATTATGTATGTTAATGAAATCCTAGAACACAAAATTCATAAAAATCAAACTAATTAAATAAGCACAATAGTTAATATTAAATTCATTTTAAACTTATGGTTTACAAATAAAAATAAGACAGTAATCTCAAACATGAATCAGTTCCTAGTGGCCTAAATCAGGATATTGACATTTTATAATGAAGCCTTATCTACTATTAGCTTCCTTATCATTTGGAAATTAACCTGTCCAGGGCCTATATCATGCTATGATTATGATGTCGAAACTCTGGCATCTAGTTCTACTTGTTTTCTTGGTAAACAAACGACATTGTATATCACTTCCATGATGCATAGTCATTTGGTTTTATTTTGACTGTTTTGATGAGAACACAAATCTTGATGCTTTACTCTAATCATAAGTGTTATGTACCAATTTTTACCTAATACACACTTATGGCATATATGCCCCAAGACAAAGGTTCATGAACACGCAATCATCGATATCACAGGTGTTGATTTCACAGTCAGTTGGCCAGACACCTGTCAGGTTCTCTCAGGTAAGGCTTTACAAAGGTAATTTTGGGTATATCTTAACCACTCTGGACTAAAAATCAAAATAGAATGTGGAATTCAGAGGGATCAGCATTGGGAAGTTTTTTTATTACATTAATGGTGTACAATGCCATTTTGAATGGTATCAAGTGGTGGACAGTTTTGAGAAGTTACTCTGTATTTGACCTTTGACCTTGAGGTTGTAGTTGCAATAATCCAATGACAGAACAATGCCCTTCCTCAGTGGTGACAATTGGTATTAGCACTTATTTGACCTTTGACCTTGAGGTCAATGTCACAATGATTCAACGACAGCGATTCTCTCTGTCAGTGGGTAAAAAAGGTATAAAAACTCTTGGAAAAAATTGCACTTATTTGATCTTTGACCTTGAGCTTCAGGTGATACAGGCATACTGCAAGTTTGGTCAAGATATCTTCAACAGCTTATACATTATGGCCTGGATAAGAAATAAAGTATATCAACTTGTACAGAATGTCTTCCTTCATCTCCTACATTCAAACAGGAGACATGATTGTATGTCATTCGAAGGGATCGATACATAATTACTGCAAAATTGAACAAAACACATATATATATTGTATTTCAAAATAAGTCAAAAGACAAAAGCAACTTTCATGCACAACATCATTACTGGTGTAGCATGGTATTTTGAATCATGGTGAAATTACTCCCGGGGTCAAAATACTATTATGGTGAAATTACCCCCTTAATAAGTTACCTGATTAAGACCTAGTGAAAAAAATTCTTTTAGCAAAATATAATGGTAACAGGCTTCATTTTACCATAACCTTATGGTAAAGTGATCCCCCCCCCCCACCCCCCCCCCCCCCCCCCCCCCCCCTCCCCCCCCTGAAAAAAAAAACCAACACCATTTTTTATTAGTAAATCAATTCATGATTAGCTTCTTGATGTGGAGTATCGGTCATGGTAAAGTGCCCCCCCCCCCCCCCCCCCCCCCCCCCCCCCCCCCGGTACAAAGTAATTATGACAGAGATAAATAAACATAGAAATTTTCAACAAGAACAATTAACATGTAATATTTATTATAACCGAATCCCCTGTGCTGAAGGCCCCATCCAGTACTCCACCAATGATATGTCTATATGGAGGACAAGTAGCTTTATATATAGGCTAGGCAGATAAAGTATACATATCTAGTTAAGGTCAGGGTCTGAGTGGTGTAAGCCTTGTAAACTTAACATCAACTCAATATAAAATCTACTAGGATCTAAAATAAAAGTTGGATTTAAGAAATAACATAAATTAATTAAGGTTGACTCAATCATGAAAAGATTCACATATATTATTTGTAGATAACATTTTTTTTTTTTAAATATCCATTTTTTTTAATTGTCAAAGACTAGTTAAAGCTAATACAAATTCTGACAGTATATATAGATATGGACATCAAAAATGAAAATAAATATTGCTGACGAGGGTGATCGAAGTTTTATCATCAGCGGTGCTGGGGTCAACTGCGTATCAGTCTCAACATGCATCATACGTACAACCAAAGTCTCGTGAGATGTATACTGATATGATGTATTGACATACAAAAATTGTACATACAAAGATAACCAAGTCAGACAGTCTACTAATTAATATAACCAAAGTTAGATATATAGACAGTCTACTTATATAGTTAGATAATTAATAACCAAAGTTAGGCAGTCTATCAAGATTACCTAGTTAGGCAGTTACCAAGATAACCAAAGTTAGGCAGTTACCAAGATAACCAAAGTTAGGCAGTTACCAAGATAACCAAAGTTAGGCAGTTACCAAGATAACCAAAGTTAGGCAGTTACCAAGATAACCAAAGTTAGGCAGCCTATTACCTGTTAATTAAGATTTCCAAAGTTAGGAAGTCAATCAAGATTACCAAAGTCAGGCAGTCTATCAAGATTACCAAAGTTAGGCAGTCTATTAAAATAACCAAAGCAATGCAGTCTACTACCTGGTAATTAAGATTCCCAAAGTTGAGAAGTCTGCTGAGATTACCAAAGTTAGGCAGTCTACTAATTAAGATAACCAAAGTTAGGCAGTCTACAAATTAAGATAACCAAAGTTAGGCAGTCTACAAATTAAGATAACCAAAGTTAGGCAGTCTATTAAGAATACCCAAGTTAGGCAGTCTACTAAGAATACCAAAGTTAGGCAGTCTATTAAGAATACCCAAGTTAGGCAGTCTATTAAGAATACCAAAGTTAGGCAGTCTATCTAGATAACCAAAGTTAGGCAGTCTATTAAGAATACCAAAGTTAGGCAGTCTATTAAGATAACCAAAGTTAGCTAGGCAGTCTATTAAGAATACCCAAGTTAGGCAGTCTATCAAGATAACCAAAGTTAGGCAGTCTATTAAGAATACCAAAGTTAGGCAGTCTATTAAGAATACCAAAGTTAGGCAATCTATTAAGAATACCCAAGTTAGGCAGTCTATTAAGAATACCAAAGTTAGGCAGTCTATTAAGAATACCAAAGTTAGGCAGTCTATTAAGAATACCAAAGTTAGGCAGTCTATCTAGATAACCAAAGTTAGGCAGTCTATTAAGAATACCAAAGTTAGGCAGTCTATTAAGAATACCAAAGTTAGGCAGTCTATCTAGATAACCAAAGTTACGCAGTCTATTAAGAATACCAAGTTAGGCAGTCTACTAATTAAGATAACCAAAGTTAGGCAGTCTATCAAGATAACCAAAGGTAAAATACATAAACAGTCTACTATAGATAACCAAAGTTAATTCTCAAATGATAGATAACTGATGGAAATAAACCTTCACCTAAGCCTCCTACAGAAATTTTAACGGTACTTCAGTGTTTGACACTAACTGAAATGGTAGAGGAGCCCACAGGGCTCCTAAAAGAAATATTCAAGGGGCCGTATGTAATTTTGTGGAGCCCGAACAGCGAGCGCCGAAGGCGCGAGTCGTAAGTTTCTAGGGGGGTCCGGGGGCATGCCCCCCCGGAAAAATTTTTTTTCTAGATGCTCTGTGGTGCATTCTAGGCCATTTTTGGTGTATTTTGGAGCTTTTGTATTTGAGATATTTTTAAATATATTTTTTGCAGTTAACATGGTTTGCATAGTAAATTACATGTTTGGTGGTCTATCATACTTGATCATTGCTTGAGGAAATATGCTGAAAGGAAAAGAATTTAAAAAAAAAACAACTAAAACAATGCTCATTTCAGTTTTTGTATTTGTTATTCCATATTCAACTAGTTTCTTAAGTTTTCAATGAAAAGTCTGTATGACTTTTGCTGGAGAGCAAGAAGGTCTCTCCTGGAGAGATCCTCATCCTCATCATCAGACTGGGAATCTGGCGTGAATGTTGCCCCTTCCTGAAGATCTTCCTCATCTACCTCTTCCTCCCCCTCATGCTCAGCTTGGTCCTCATGCAAATCAAGGGAAACTGGGATGACCTCATGCCCATCTGTCCGCTGAAAAACTGAACATTCCCTTGGGGTCTCCGATTTCTGAATAAAGAACATTAATCGATAATATATCTCCTGTTTAAACCATGATACCGTCATTCATAAGGCAAATATACATGATATGAAGGCAAAACAATTTCTACGAATTCTTGACATATATATTTTCAATAAACAAATAAAACAATATTATAGTTACCAAAACGTACTGATTTGCACGGGCCCTTATTACAAACGTACAAATGATACAGACTGTTATTCAAACGCTTGAAGCGTACTGACTTACACGGGCCCTTATTACAAACGTACAAATGATTCAGACTTTAAACAGTTATCAGCAATGATAATACGCACCTGACTTCAACCGGAAATACTTCCTACAGGATTGTTTAGGTCATCGTTCTACCGACGACGGTCGTGGTCAAGAAATAAACTCAGCATGAACATTTCGCACACGATTTCAGGTTTTTTTGGTGGATTTTGTGATCCGCGGGATAGCAAATGGTTCTGAGATTAAGAGGACCGTCGGTCCTCCAAAAAATAGAATCGAGAAGACCGACATTGTTTTTTAGGGGCCTCGGTCCTCCGGTCTACCGTTAGTGTCGATCCCTGTACTTGGGATGATGGTAACCATTTTTCATGTCTACCCTGAATCTCATGAAGCTTTTTCAACATTTTTATGTAAAAGCATATATAAATGATCATACAAAATCAAGATAAGTCAAAGCCAGGGCTCCGATAAACCACTCGTCCACTCGTCTTGCCCGGGTCAAAACAGTCAAGTGCCGAGTGAACTGTTGGGTCAGACTCGTCCTAGTGCCGAGCAAAAGTTTAGAACACACAGTAATAAAACTGTGTCGAATTGTTACTAATCCAAAGACATTTTTTAAAAAGATTTTAATATCATAATATGTCGATAAGATGAACCATACACATACCTTAGGCTAACGTGACATGTGTTTACAAATGACTTCACTAGTACGGGCCGGGTCGTTCAAACGCTTGTAATTTACTAAAGCATGCGTCTGATAATAAAGCATCAAAGAGATGCTGTTAACAAACCAGTGCGCATGCGGGCGTTTCTTCACAACTTCCTTTACAACAACGAGCGAGCGGCTCGTTGATTTCCTTTTCAAAACAAACACTGACGAACGTTAAATGACGGTAATGAGGAAGTCCGACAAACTAGAGATCGAAATGACACAAGTGCAGGGCTCAGATAGAATTTTTAGAACAACTAGGCACTGTGCCTAGTAACAATAGTACAAGCACTCGGCACTATTTGAAATCCACTTGGCACCAAATAGCTAACTTGTGATTTCATCTTGTTTTAAGTTAAGACTTTTATATTGTATGTCCTTGTGTGAGTGCATACATCTTATCATGTCTTAATAATATATTTAGTTATAGAAGAAAGAAAACATCACAAAATTATCTTTTGTAAGTTTTTAATCTCATAGAACCAGTACCTATAAAAAGTGTCAACTAAGTATCTGCAAGATTGGGGCACTCTGTACAATATTAACAGTTCGTGATACTCCAACAATGTTATAGGTTTTACATGTACACAGCGCAGTCGGCAAAATCATTTCCGATAGAAAAAGGGCCGACCAGCAGCCTCTTATATTATAGAAGTACAGTTCATGATATCTTAAATGTCGGATTTCGTCATCCATTCTTTATGGAATTACCCTTCACCTTTCACCCTCACTTGAGTCGTAAAGAAACTAAACAGGAATACGCTGCAACCTCAAAAAACACATACGCACTCGCCACACACAATCGTGCATATCGCACGCACAGGAGGCAGTCCATCTGTTAAATGAATCAAACCAACCTAAACCAAACACTTGTGTCATTTCGATCTCTAGTTTGTCGGACTTCCTCATTACCGTCATTTAACGTTCGTCAGTGTTTGTTTTGAAAAGGAAATCAACGAGCCGCTCGCTCGTTGTTGTAAAGGAAGTTGTGAAGAAACGCCCGCATGCGCACTGGTTTGTTAACAGCATCTCTTTGATGCTTTATTATCAGACGCATGCTTTAGTAAATTACAAGCGTTTGAACGACCCGGCCCGTACTAGTGAAGTCATTTGTAAACACATGTCACGTTAGCCTAAGGTATGTGTATGGTTCATCTTATCGACATATTATGATATTAAAATCTTTTTAAAAAATGTCTTTGGATTAGTAACAATTCGACACAGTTTTATTACTGTGTGTTCTAAACTTTTGCTCGGCACTAGGACGAGTCTGACCCAACAGTTCACTCGGCACTTGACTGTTTTGACCCGGGCAAGACGAGTGGACGAGTGGTTTATCGGAGCCCTGAAGTGTTTGGTTTAGGTTGGTTTGATTCATTTAACAGATGGACTGCCTCCTGTGCGTGCGATATGCACGATTGTGTGTGGCGAGTGCGTATGTGTTTTTTGAGGTTGCAGCGTATTCCTGTTTAGTTTCTTTACGACTCAAGTGAGGGTGAAAGGTGAAGGGTAATTCCATAAAGAATGGATGACGAAATCCGACATTTAAGATATCATGAACTGTACTTCTATAATATAAGAGGCTGCTGGTCGGCCCTTTTTCTATCGGAAATGATTTTGCCGACTGCGCTGTGTACATGTAAAACCTATAACATTGTTGGAGTATCACGAACTGTTAATATTGTACAGAGTGCCCCAATCTTGCAGATACTTAGTTGACACTTTTTATAGGTACTGGTTCTATGAGATTAAAAACTTACAAAAGATAATTTTGTGATGTTTTCTTTCTTCTATAACTAAATATATTATTAAGACATGATAAGATGTATGCACTCACACAAGGACATACAATATAAAAGTCTTAACTTATAACAAGATGAAATCACAAGTTAGCTATTTGGTGCCAAGTGGATTTCAAATAGTGCCGAGTGCTTGTACTATTGTTACTAGGCACAGTGCCTAGTTGTTCTAAAAATTCTATCTGAGCCCTGCAAAGCAGGAAGTAAAATGACCAATTATATTTTTAACTGATCATGATGACATGGACATTATAAATGACAATCATTGCACTTTTGTGTTTGGAATAACACTGCAGTGAATTCTTAAATTTGTATACTGTACCTAACTTAAGGTATAATTGAAATTATCAAGATTCTGACCAGACTCCTTGCCCATATTTAAAACCACAGGGTCCTTCGCTGCTAACAATTTTGATATTTCACACATTTTTTTTATGTTTTACCTTGGCCAGATAAAATACTTATCACCAATGGAATCTGTAGTGTTGGTAAACAGTGTAAGTTTTTTACCATCTGACTGATAAAGGAATGGACATTACGTAATAACATTTTACTGTACGACGAATACCATATATATAGGTATAACACAATCTTGTGTTGTTTTTTGTTTATTTTTTTGCCCTTATCTATTTATATCTTGGCCCATTATACCACACAACTTATATATAATCTACTAGTCTAACCCTGTATATATACCATGGGTACAGGTAAATGTTAAAGGTATACATATACGTACATGTCTCAGCAAATTTGCATACAATATTCAGAATATTTACAAGTTATTATTATCAAAAATAAGTTTGTGTTTTTGACTTTGATGTATTTTTCTCAAAAAAAAAAAAAATAAAAAAATTTAAGATAAGGAAACAACGATTGTTTTTATTGAATCTATTTACACATTCAATTCAGGATAGGTATAATGACATTCCAATGTGTAAAACCCTGGACTTTTCATAACTGTCCACAGGTAGTAATGTACCTGCTGCCAGAATTGCATGATTCATAATATTCACTCTTCTTTTTAAAAAAAAGCTTTTGTCTTCCTAATGTCTCCCTTGACACTACTTAACTCTTGGCCTTTAGTTTAGTGTTTGCCCTATGAGGAAGGCTGTCCCCTGACCTGGAACATACCAGTGTCTTTTAAAATGGTAAGTCTTGAGCATCAGTTTTGCAGTTTTGTCACAAGATACCACAGTCTCCCAAAACACACGTGTATCTAGATCTCATCACACATACATATATATGCATCGATCCTGCACACAACAGGGGCCATCCTTAAATTCCCATAACTGTCAATATCTACTAAGGACGTTAAATTGCAGGTACAATTTGTACTAGCTAGCATTGTCTGTCAATATATATTTTAATAAGTGAATGACAGACGAGGTAAGTATACATGTACCTGTGGTTAAATAATACAAACCAAAACTATCAGTCTGCATGAACTCTAGGTTGACACTTCAGCTAACCTATATATTAACACATCCATTCTGCCAAGATACGTGTAGATCTACATGTACATCCATTTACTAAGATACTGCTCATAAACAGGACACAACCATGTGTCCAGGATAAATGATTGCCAAGTAAATTAATTGTAGTGACACAAACTCCTACCCCCGTGCATGGGTTCTGATGTTGATAATAATATCTACGAAGTAAGATCGTTTGAAAATTCGGACTAATACCATGCCTGGTGATTATGTGTGGATTTTTTTAAAAAATTTAATTTTATTAAATATTCCAGAACTGTTATACGTTAGTGCAGTGTCTAGCCAGAGACATATATAGATATACTATGTCTCTGGTCTAGCATATCATTTATGTGGTACATTCGATTCGCCAGTAACTGTCAGTTATCAGGGGTGAAACTTACCCACAAGTCCAGCTGCTGCACCAAAGAAAGCTGCCGATTTCCTCCAGTTTGTAGACTGTTGATGTCCGCTATCTGATGACGTTGTAAATGGCCTTGTCACTAACGAGGATTTTCCATCCTTGTTTACAACAACAGCAGCAATGGTGGGATGAAAGCGTCCTCTGTACACAGATACTGTGGATTTCCGTAACCCGAGTCTCAGAATTCGAAAAGTTGCCATAATTTGTTACAGTAGAAAATCTCCGCTAAGATGACCTCCTTGCCGTGCTGGATCTGTGCGATCCTGTAAACACACGAAAACAACGTTATTATCTGACCTATTTTCAGTGTGTATAAGTCCTTGTCACAAAACGCAGACCTGACCCAGATTTATCGTTTATATTTGAGGCTCCGAAAGGGTAAACGTTACTAGCCTACGTATACATGTTTCGTGTATCATTGTAATGTACAGTTCAATCCAATTCAATTCAATTCCAACTTTATTTATAGTCGGTACATATTATAACAAATCGACATGAGCTATTAAAACCGAACCAAACAGTAAAAGACATGCACACATATATACGGAATAAAAAAAATAGAAACTCTTCTTTTTTTTTAATTTGTTATTTAGTCTCTTTTATTACACTGGACGTGCAATAAGAAATAATAAGTATAAGCTCCCGTCAAACATATATTTTTATTCAAATCTGTAACATTCATAAGTGATATCACTTCATTTTTTATTTGTTCAAGATAGGCACACAGGTACGTACTCGTCTTATCTGCACACTAAAGCATGGAGTGTATTGACAGACGAGTAGCTGTTTACGTGCTAATACAATATGAATTCTTTCCGGTATTGTTCTAAACTCATCAGGAAAATCTTAGGATGTTGTGAAGTAGGACAATAATATGTAATCATTGGTTTATATGTGTCTCTGGTTTAATATCTACATGTACATATACATGTATAACGAGAAAACAAATACTCACTCTAATACTATACTGTAGTATTTTTCTATATTAGTGAAGTATTTTTCTATGTTTCTACTTTCTGTTATACCATCTTTGCTTTAGGAATTTTAATAGCCCGTCAATCTGTTGACCGTTGGTAATTAGATGGGAGGGACACGTCGGGATGATATCCCGTGAAGTAATCAATTCACCACGCCCGTGGCTATGGCAAGCCGTTTTAACATTTAATCCCATTTCCTCTTAAGGTAAAATATGCTTCAAATTTATTTCACTTAAGTGAAATACTTTTTACCTTAAGGTTAAAAGACTTTTTTTTTGCATTATGTTTTATTTCACTTAAGTGAAAAAGAATTTCACTTAAGTGAAATAAATCTTATTCATCTTAAGGGAAAATCTTTTTCACTTAAGTGAAATAAAACATAATGCAAATGCTGCTGTTGAGTAAATCGGACACCCACTCTCATGAATCAGATATGGACTAGTCCATCTATTGACCAAGCATTGGGTGTTTAATTTCTGACCAATTCGAGACCTTTTCTCTACTTCATTTGTTGTTAGTAAAATCAATACTATTTCCCATATGATTTACTTTCACTTATGTTTTAATTCCATTAAATCTATGTTTTATTTATTTCCCTTATGATAAGTGATAAGAACGTATCAAAGTTAAAGTTTACTCACGCTGTATCTTAGTTGACAGGTCCAAGGGGTTCATTCCATTATACCATGGGGTGGATAGGAGGACAGAGTGACTTTATGGACATTTGGTCAGTTTTATTTACCTTAAGATGAAAAGAATTTCACTTAAGGGACAAGTATTTTGCATTATGTCTGCACATAATTTTTTTTCACTTAAGTGAAATACTTTTTGTCTTTAGGGATTTTAACATTTATTTGCATTATGTTTTATTTCACTTAAGTGAAAAAGAATTTCACTTAAGTGAAATTCTTTTCACCTTAAGGTGAATAAATTATTTGCATTATGTTTTTTTCACTTAAGTGAAATTCCTTTTTCACTTAAGTGAAAAAACATCCCCTTAAGAGGAAATGGGATTAAATGTTAAAACGGCTTGCCATACGTGGCAGTAATCGTCTGCCCAGCCCCCGTTCATGTTTATTGCCCCTGTCAGAGAGGTATTAATCGCCTCTCATCCCTATTACCCACTACAAATGGCAGGACCTGTCTGGGAGCTCCAGCGATGCCCCATCTATATTACACATGGTCAACATTTACTCGCGGCTAATTGTTTTCTAAGTGTTATGTACATTGTTATTTACACATTTAAGTCACCGGAGCGGAAGGCTCCGGTACAGGTGGGCACCGCTCCGGCAGGGCTCCGGCGCTCCGGTAGCGCTCCGGTAGCGCTCCGTTAGGTTTTGGTATAAAAGGGGTGAAAGCGAGAGCGGAGGGGGAGTTCAGTTCAGAGAGGGAGTTCGTGGAGTGCAAGGAGTTAGTTGCAGTTCGAGGGGGAGTTCAAGCCAGAGAGTGTTAGGTGTTACTTTGCTGGATGTTGCTACGTATGCTGATGAAAGCGAAAGCGGTGTTGCCATTTATATATACCCTGTACACTGCTGATGTTGCTGAATACATAGACTGAAACTTTACGACGGTGTTGAATTGTGTTTCTCGACGACCCACACTATTTAATTCTAAACTCGGGTATTGTGGCGGGTGTCTGACGCTACCTCGAGGACACCTACCGAGGGCTGCGGGACTTTGAGTATATAGTTCCCCGGCTATTTTCGCTACAATTGGTGGCAGCGGTGGGATTCAGTTGAGACATTTCACACCAGTTTTTACTATGGAGCAGGACAAGTCTCTCATCAACGAACATTTGGCGGATTCAAAATTCGATGGATCGCCATTTTATCCACGTGACACCAGCACACCTAGAGTTGGAAGGTATCGGGCGGCTAGAACTCCTCTGAATAGGAGCCGTCATGATAAAGGACTGAAAGAAGTTACCATGTCCGGTCGAGATCGCTCAACAAACGATTGTTGTTCGCTCGTGATGTGCACACTGTCCCTAATAGTATTACTATCTGGACTAGCTGTGCATTTGGTGTATTGGAGCTACGATTATGTATCCAGTATCATTGTGTTCAATCTCGACACCCTGCAGCGACGTACTAGGCAAGCAGGACATATTGGGCTTTTATGTCTGGTGTTGTGTATCATAGCCGTGCTAATTGTCAGAATTAGAGGACTGTCAAGAAAAAACAATGAGTTTAATAACGACAGTCATCATTCAGAAGACGAGAAGTGGCTTGATGACGTGCCTTACGCTGATGGACGCCAGGCAAAACTATGCCCGCAATGCAGTAACTTTCCGTTCCAGAGAGCTTGGCATCATGAATACCCAATACGGAGAACTTTTACTGGAAAAAGTACAGATATATGGCCAGAATTCCTTGAATATTTTGAAAATCTGGTCGAACTGAGTATGTGGAATGAGGAACAGAAAAGGCGTGTGTTATTGAGCACGTTACGTGGCCAGGCTGCATCATATGTATACGGTCTCCAACCGTCATGCAAACGTACCTATAACCGTTTGTTGGAAAAAATGGATGACAGATTTGGATTTAAAGCCATGAAAGAAAAGTATGTGGCTGAAGCCAAACTACGACGCCGGAATAAGAGAGAATCACTTCGAGATTTTGGCCAAGCCCTGGAAGATTTATACCGGCGAGCCTATCGGGACAAACCTGATCTGGTGGAAGAACATACACTCCAGGCTTTTCTAGATAAATGTAGTGAGTCTGTAGAGTTTCGCTTAGCGGTTAGGAGAACCAAACCTAGAAGTATAACCGAGGCGGTTACCAACGCTATGCACGAGGAATGCATACGAATTCATGAGAGAGAACTACGGAGATATAACAAGTCTACTATAAGACCTAATATGTCCGTTGTTTCGGACGTGGAACAGAGAGCCCACAGTCCACGTTTCCCCAGGAATAGGTGGAGTGCGAGGAAAAGGCCGAGGAGGAACCATGCACGTGATGGTGGTGCACGGCGAGACATATTTAACTGTAGTTTTGGACAATGAAGGTCTTGGTCCGATCGAATCAGTTAAACGACCAATATACAAGGTAATCGCCGGACAAACACGGTTAAGTGAAGAGGGGATAGTCGGATAACCAACTGTACCAGAGAAAACATCCGATCCCCTTGTCGGGAAACGGAAAAACACATAAGGTACAATAGGTATTACCGAACACTCCATAGCCCACAAAATCGTAAAAAGCCCGTAGCCAATGACGGGTCAAACACTGCCGATGAACGGAACCGGTACCAAAAATTGCCCGACATCGGTAAACCGGAGCCAAATGTATCTGAAGAAACAACAACTTGTAGTGATTTTGACGATACAGAGCGGCTAATGAGGGATACATCAAATCGTATTCAACCACACAAGTTTAATGAAGAGCAAGAAACAGAACCCGAAAGTGGATATGAATCACCGGGAGGTGTTAGACGGAGAAGGAAACTCAATAAACAAATACCTTGCACAATGTTACCTTGAAGATCTGTCTACTTAATGCGGAATAAGTAACAATTATGACATTCCCGTAACTTTCCTTTGGATTGATATTGAAAACTGTGACTCTGGATTATTTAGATTAAGCTGTGACATTCATCTGGATTATCAAATTAAACTGTGACATTCCTTGGATTATTACCAACATTAAACTGTGACATTCTTTGGATTATTAACAGTAACAGTAAAAAACATTTACCTCCTGAACTGTTCCTTCGGGATGTTTACCTTTGCAAGTGTGTGTAAGTTATTTAATAGTATGTTACGAAAGCCGTGTGTAGATTCATGAACTGAGAAATACATTTTCCTGATATTGATAAATAAGTTGTGTGCGTTACCCTAATAATTGCACAGTATGTTCTGGAATGGTGTGTATAAATACCGAGATATGAGAATCGTAAGATAAACATTTTGCTGATTTATGTAGTTTAGTATTATGGTTAACATCGACGGGTATCCACGCCCATGCGATGTGTTATTGTAGTTAACATCGACGCACGCCCATGCGATGTGTTTTAGTGTAGCTGTAGTTTTATTTAGTGGTTGTTTATTCAGGTCAATTATTTTGACCATCTTTTCGTGCGATAATTATAGAGTTTTTGATATGTGTTATGTAGACAACATGTATATCCTGTACATATTTCATATTTTGCTCATTATCATTTGGAGAGAACGAGCGAGAATGTGGTTAGCTGAACAGTGGAGGTTCAGTGTTTCTAAGGAGGGGGAAGTGTAGTATTTTTCTATATTAGTGAAGTATTTTTCTATGATTTTCTGTTATACCATCTTTGCTTTAGGAATTTTAATAGCCCGTCAATCTGTTGATCGTTGGTAATTAGATGGGAGGGACACGTCGGGATGATATCCCGTGAAGTAATCAATTCACCACGCCCGTGGCAGTAATCGTCTGCCCAGCCCCCGTTCATGTTTATTGCCCCTGTCAGAGAGGTATTAATCGCCTCTCATCCCTATTATCCACTACAAATGGCTGGACCTGTCTGGGAGCTCCAGCGATGCCCCATCTATATTACACATGGTCAACATTTACTCGCGGCTAATTGTTTTCTAAGTGTTATGTACATTGTTATTTACACATTTAAGTCACCGGAGCGGAAGGCTCCGGTACAGGTGGGCACCGCTCCGGCAGGGCTCCGGCAGGGCTCCGGCGCTCCGGTGGCGCTCCGGTAGCGCTCCGGTAGCGCTCCGTTAGGTTTTGGTATAAAAGGGGTGAAAGCGAGAGCGGAGGGGGAGTTCAGTTCAGAGAGGGAGTTCGTGGAGTGCAAGGAGTTAGTTGCAGTTCGAGGGGGAGTTCAAGCCAGAGAGTGTTAGGTGTTACTTTGCTGGATGTTGCTACTAATGACCCATATCTCCCGCCTGACGAGTGACAGACACACTAATGACCCATATCTACCACCAGACGAGTGACAGACTCACTAATGACACACATCCCCCGCCAAACGAGTGACAGACCCACTAATGACCCACATCCCCCGCCAGACGATTGACAGACACACTAATGACTCATATCCCCCGCCAGACGAGTGACATTCCCACTAATGACCCATATCTCCCGCCAGACTAGTGACATACCCACTAATGACTCATATCCCCCGCCAGACGAGTGACGTACCCACTAATGACACACATCACCCGCCTAACGAGTGACAGACCCACTTATGACCCATATCCCCCGCCAGACGAGTGACATACCAACTAATGACTCGTATCCCCCGCCAGACGAGTGACATACCCACTAATGACACACATCACCCGCCAGACGAGTGACAGACACACTAATGACCCACATCCCCGCCAGACGAGTGACAGACACACTAATGACCCACATCCCCGCCAGACGAGTGACAGACCCACTTATGACACACATCCCCACCAGACGAGTGACAGACACACATCCCCCTTCAGACGAGTGACAGACACACTAATGACCCATATCTCCCGCCTGACGAGTTACAGACACACTAATGACCCATATCTACCGCCAGACGAGTGACAGACACACAAATGACACACATCCCCCTTCAGACGAGTGACAGACACACTAATGACACACATCCCCCTTCAGACGAGTGACAGACACACTAATGACCCATATATCCCGCCTGACGAGTGACAGACACACTAATGACCCATATCTCCCGCCTGACGAGTTACAGACACACTAATGACCCATATCTACCGCCAGACGAGTGACAGACACACAAATGACACACATCCCCCTTCAGACGAGTGACAGACACACTAATGACACACATCCCCCTTCAGACGAGTGACAGACCCACTAATGACCCATATATCCCGCCTGACGAGTTACAGACACACTAATGACATACATCCCCCGCCGCACAAGAGACAGACACACTTATGACACAAATCCCCTGTTTGACGAGTGACAAACCCACTAATACCATACATCTCCCGCCAGACGAGTGACATACCCACTAATGACCCATATCTCCCGCCTGACGAGTGACAGACACACTAATGACCCATATCTACCACCAGACGAGTGACAGACCCACAATGACCCACATCCCTCGCCAGACGATTTACAGACCCACTAATGACTCATATCCCCAGCCAGACGAGTGACATACCCACTAATGACACACATCTCCCGCCCTGACGAGTTACAGACACACTAATGACCCATATCTACCACCAGACGAGTGACAGACCCACTAATGACCCATATCTCCCGCCTGACGAGTGACAGACACACTAATGACCCATATCTACCACCAGACGAGTGACAGACCCACAATGACCCACATCCCTCGCCAGACGATTTACAGACCCACTAATGACTCATATCCCCCGCCAGACGAGTGACAGACCCACTAATGACACACATCACCCGCCAGACCAGTGACATACCCACTAATGACCCACATCTCCGCCAGACGAGTGACAGACCCACTTATGACACACATCCCCACCAGACGAGTGACAGACACTCTCATGACACACATCACCCCCTCAAACGAGTGACAGACACACTAATGACCCATATCTCCCGCCTGACGAGTTACAGACACACTAATGACCCATATCTACCACCAGACAAGTGACAGACTCACTAATGACACACATCCCCGCCAGACGAGTGACAGACACACTAATGACCCATATCCCCCGCCGACGAGTGACAGACCCACTAATGACCCATATCCCACCAGACGAGTGACAGACTCACTAATGACACACATCCCCGCCAGACGAGTGACAGACACACTAATGACCCATATCCCCCGCCAGACGAGTGACAGACCCACTAATGACCCACATCCCCGCCTGACGAGTGACAGACTCACTAATGACACACATCCCCGCCAGACGAGTGACAGACACACTAATGACACACATCCCCGCCAGACGAGTGACAGACCCACTAATGACCCACATCCCCCGCCGGACGAGTGACAGACCCACTAATGACACACATCCCCGCCAGACGAGTGACAGTCTCACTAATGACACACATCCCCCGCCGCACGAGTGACAGACCCACTAATGAATCACATCCCCCGCCTGACGAGTGGCATACCCACTAATGACACACATCCCCCGCCAGACGAGTGAGTGACTCACTAATGACAAACATCCCCCACCAGACGAGTTACAGACTCACTGATGACCCACATTCCCCGCCAGACGAGTGACAGACACACTAATGACCCACATCTCTCACCAGGCGAATGACAGACACACTAATGACACACATCTCTCACCAGGCGAATGACAGACACACTAATGACCCACATCCCCCGCCGCACGATGACAGACACACTTATGACACAAATCCCCTGTTTGACGAGTGACAAACCCACTTATACCATAGATCCCCGCCAAACGAGTGACAGACCCACTAATGACCCATATCTCCCGCCTGACGAGTGACATAGACACTAATGACCCATATCCCCCGCCAGACGAGTGACATACCCTCTAATGACCCATATCTACCACCAGACGAGTTACAGACTCACTGATGACCCACATCTACCACCAGACGAGTGACAGACTCACTAATGACCTACATCCCCCGCCAGACGATTGACAGACACACTAATGACTCATATCCCTCGCCAGACGAGTGAAATACCCTCTAATGACCCATATTCCCCGCCTGACGAGTGACATACCCACTAATGACTCACATCCCTCGCCAGACGAGTGACCGACACACTAATGACCCACATCCCAGCCAGGTGAGTGACAGACCCACTAATGACTCATATCCCCCGCCAGACGGTTGGCAGACCCACTTATGACCCATATCCCCTGCCAGACGAGTGACAGACCAACTAATGACCCACATCGCCCGCCAGACGAGTGACATACACACTAATGACACACTTCCTGAGTGACGAGTGACAAGTTGTTGACAAGAAGCGATTAAAAATAATTTACAAATATTTCACCTTTGTCGCTCCGACCCAAGGTTAGCACCACAATCTATGTCTTATTTTTTTTCTTTTTCGCAATTTCGCTGAATACCGATATGCAGCAAAAATGTATTCAGTTATTCATGTTTAGCAGCGCTATTAAGGGCTTTCATCTATTTTCCCCCTTTGAGCCCTCTTCTGAAGTACCAGTGGGTTCACACCCTCCGTTTCCGTCGCTCATTTATGTTCTAGACAATATTTAATCAAAAGCTATATACAGCTTCGTGGGTGTATTTGAAATGGTTTGCAAACCATCCGAACGTTTGATTGGTAATATTAACAATGGATGAGACATCTTTATAAATAGCAATGCTACATAGAGCCAAAACAGAAATCAATTATCAAATCTATGTTAGTATAGGATTACTTCATCTCTGCTGTATAGTTATGAAGAATGATATCTATATAAACTTCTCTTTTCAATTTAACCTCCATTATAGTTGTATTGAAATGATACTATAAAATATTCATTTGATTTTCCCTAATCAATGAATTGTAATGAATTGCTAATTCCACTTGAGGTATTGCTATAGATGTACATTCCTTTCGAACACACGACATATTTCAACAGTCTTTCTGACTAACTGACGGTATATTACATTCACACTAGCCAAATTAATATTATTAGTCCATATCAGGTTGGTTTATATAAGTGCTTGTCAAGGTATGCGGATTTGAGACGTACTATATATGCTAACTGTATTATTTCGTTAACAAGTTTTTGTCTTAATTCTTAATAAAGAAACAAAGAAATCCATAGGTGTATTCAAGTGATCATGCCTAAACATCAAACACCTATTGATGCCTTTCCCCCTCTGTGAATACCATTAGGGGAGGTAGCATTTTCTTACAACCAAAATTTAGTTCCAAGTTCATAGCAAAGTCTGTCTTAAAGCACTGAACATTAAAAACAATTGTAACTTATCTGTTGGTCCATATTGAAGACTGAAAACAGGTCGTAAGAAATATAGCAATAAAAAATGATTTATTTTCCATATTGGACCTGCCCTGGAGGACAGACCAATCATTTATTTAAAAACTGCATGTACTCAAATATGGTCAATATATGCATTAAAAGTTCCTCTTCCAAAGTAATTTCAAGCTGCCCTTGTAAGTCCCTTATTGAGCTGCATCCCCTTCTAGAAGAGGGATATACCAACTATTGGTCAGCATCCCATACCAGAAGGACAGACCAACTATTCGGCCGTATCAACTGACAGAAAAAGAGACCCAAGATCGGGCTTCATCCCCTGCCAAAAGAAGTACACAATTACATTGAAATAAAAGTTTAAGTTCACTTCACCGACGCATTCTCCAGAGACAAAATGATACCATTTCTCCAGTCGGGTACAATACATTTTGTTAAAGGACCTGTTACATGTGACATTGATTTTTGCCCACGAGCCAATTTAATGATTACCGGGTGGTATATGTAGTACTATATGAGACAACCCATGAAATATATTTTTAAAATTCAAAAGGTCCAAGGGGCCTGTTCCATGACCATTTTTATATCACCCTACATGGGAGTGTGACAGGGTTCCATTTTTAGTCAAAATAACGCACATTTAACTTCTTTTGATTCAAAGCTCTCTAGAGTGATATTAACTGCAGATCATAGATGCATTTATGCAACAAAAATATCTATTAGAAAAATTACACAGTCTTAAACCCCAAAATACCTAAATATTTAAGCCGCTTTTAAGCCATGTTCACTTTTTACGGAACTGGTACAACTACTTCCGGTTCTTGTACACCCAAAATATTTGGCAATTATTTGGACCATCATGTAAAATATATATGGTGAAGATTTAAAAAAAAAATCAAAACCAGTAAAGTTGTCATAATATTTACAGCAATCTGCAGGGAGGTTTTTTTTTAAAAAAAGAAAAAAAAGACCTGGAGCTCGGGAGTAAGAATTGTACCTGTTGCACACCATTGCATGATCTTTTCGTTCTTAGCAACTTTCTTCTTCCTAATGTCTCCCTTGACAATGCCTCACTTTTGGCCTTTAGTTGAGCGTTCACCCCTGTGAGGAAAGCTTTGGATTCTGTCCCCTGGCCGATAAAAGGCTGAAGTTTTTGCTTGCAAATCATGACAATGTCATAGTTGATCGTGAGTTCAGGGATGTCCTTGATGTTCTTGTTGAGATGGGGTGTGATGCAAAGATGCCATCCTTTCTGCCTGCTGGAAAATCCCAAGTTTATACATTCCAGGCAAATGAAGACAGAACGTGTTATAAAACTCGTTGGGTTGTCGAGGCATACCATGGTCGTTTGAAGAAATGTACTTTCTTTAAAGAAGTACTTCCTTCAAATGTTCTCGTGCCAGTTATAGCCAAACTTGTTGCAAATGATCCAAGCATGACCCGTAGAGCTAAGAGTGAGTGAAAAAACCTGGAGGCCTCACAAATTTCATTTCCAAATCTGGACTTAGATTACCTGGAAACTATTATATAGTCAATATTTGATCAAACGCATTACATGTAAGTAGCGATTTGAAATATTTAAAGATGTCTGAATTAAGGATTTATCCCTGTTTTCCATATTTGGCCCCGCCCCTCCCATCCCAGGTGAATTACAACAGGTAGTCTTACCAAATCAAATATCATTTGTGTATGGGATATGTGACATGCGATATTATTGGTTTTCGTCCCACATGCTCCCTTGATTGAAAGTTAAGTTTGTGACGTGTCGGTAAAATGAATCAGTTTTACAAATAACCTTGAGGATTAACCATGTGTTTTTCAGAAGATTCTGTATTTTCACCAATTTAACAATTACTGGACAACTGGCGAACAAACAAGGTAAGTATGATTCCATTACACGTACGGGTATGCAACTGCTTATAATGGTGTCTGAATAATGTGTCACCAGGGTTTTTGTTGCATGCGGCGTTATTACACGTTTTGTATCACATTATTCTGGAAGGCATATTTTGGTATGCTTTTTGATGCACGTCTGACTTGAAGAGCTGATTTGAGATAATGGCATACGCATGTGGGTTAATGTTGCGTCCCGTTTTGTTGCTCATTAGTGTATTCATGTAAAAAATACATTGTTGTACATTGTTGCAACTTGTACATTCCAATGACGTCACATTGTTTACAGATCCCGCGTTGCGTCTGCACTGCCTGACACGAAGGCTTCATTCTGTGTTTTTTAGTGTTTTTGTTAGTTTTCTTACAATTCAATTGATCAGGTATGATTAAACAACCCCAATCAATATGAGTTGTGAATGTAATTTTAAGTTTAAACGGCATGTTGCGAAAAATACTTCAACTGTCACTTTGACAGTGCATTCGTGATCGGAGCTTCGATCGGCTGTCATGGCAACGACGAGGACGGTGGTTTTATCACAGTGTCGAATTTACAAACTTGCATGTACAGCCGAAAACGTCTAACTATACCTTATGTCTTTGGAAATCATCTGTAAATAATTATTTGAATTAATTACGATCCATTGCATTCGTTTATTAACGTTTGTTCGTTTCTATATGCCGATTTCGATACTTAAAACACTGAAGAGTTCCAATATTGGAGAATGAACATTAACACTTGCTCTATGAATCGTCCTAGAGCACCCGACTACCCTAAATCAATACTTATGAAACAGGTAAGAGCGTGAAGGTAATTGTATGAGAACAACGAAAAGTGCTGTACATTCTTACGAAAATGACAAACATCGTCAAAATTACTTAAAAAGTAGTCAATTAACCGGCACTTCTTCAATTAACACCAGTTTATAACGCCGTTATGTAACCATACTTGAATAAATAGAAGAATGTACAGCACTTTTTCTCGGTTTCTTAGCACGATGAATAAGTGCATCATATTTGTTTGTACGACAAAATACGTTGGTCGGGTGCTCTGGCCATAGTTACCGACCAAGTGTTAATGTAGTCCTTCGTGCCGGTCACGTGACCACGCGAGAACAGGAGGACCGACGAAAACATCGCGATAAAGACGTTGGACACCTAACATTAAAATCCGATCAAGAAAACAAACAGAACTTACCGGGAAATCATTAAATATTGAATTTATATAAAACATGACGATTTTTGTTCTTTTTAATTATAAATGCAACATTAACCCACATGCGTAGCGCGCCGTCAGTCGTCTGTCGTCTGGACATTGTCTGTCACGTTTTTTAATCCTTAAAATACATTGGCTGTTAACAGGACGTTGAACAATATAAACCAAAAGGTTTTACGGGGCAGCGGAACTCGGTTTGTTTGACCAGAACGATTTAGCCAAATAAGACAACACGTTCTGTGAATTTACTATTTCTTCAAAACGAATGACAAGATTTGGCTCCAATTCGGCTTGAAATATTTTATGTTGAAGGGGGATCTATGTTGTATAAAACCGTCTCCCTCGGCCCCAGGGACCCCAGGGACAGGACGGAAAATGGGAAATAGAACAAATATTTAAAATTCTTTCTTCTGTAGGAATGTTAGTATTGTTACCCTATTCGATCTAAGGGCAATTGTCAATTCTGTACCAATGATAGGTTTGGATATTGCAACAGGAGGGACGGAACCTTGTAGGGGAAATACAACAAATTGTGTATTAACGCTGGATATGGTCTCCTTGGATCTGTGTTGGGGGACACCCTACGAAAACGTGAAATTCTTTAAAAGCATTCTTCCTCTTAAGGAATATAAGGGTTAAGTACATATAATTTGTTTATAAGCATCCTATGAAGGAGGGGATCAGAATGAATGGTGGTCTGGTCCACGCGGGGTCTGAGGGTCGGGATCGAATTAGGGAATTTACTGAAGGTTCTTTGGAATGATTACTCTATCATAAAAAGGAAAGAGCATGCTCCATATTTGGTCTGTTACATCCTTTGGTGTAGGGTTATCATGTTTTGACAGGCGTGCGTTGGGGTAATAGTAGTCCCTATGTTCTTTTTGGAACTAATTGATTGCTTATGTTTCCGAACAGCTATCGTCATTTTGTGCACAACAATATTGAGCAGCGTGTATATGGAATTTTAAAACGATTTGGTTATTTGGAATTTTGAAACTGTTTGAGTTAATGGCACGTGGTCAAGTCGTCTACATATTAAAAGGGGTTAAAACAGTGCAGATAACTTGCAAAAACATAAATGTTTGTTAGATTCAATGTTTTCGAAAGATGATTGTTAAGAATGGAACCAATGGAAAATATGGCTATATAATTATCTATCTAAAAAATTGATCATTTTCACATATTCGAAAATTAGATCTAATATCACGGTAGGGAAAGGAGTCATATCCGTACCTGGAAAAGTTGTTCACAAATATATTTCGTTCCACACTTTGACGTTTTTGTTTTTGAAGGTGTGCACCATATTTGACATGAATTAGAATATTTTATTGTTTGTTACAAGAATCCACCGCTGCTGCCAATGATCTTGCATGGAATATTAATTTGTCTGTTTGATTATGTATGTGGCAGTATCATTGAGGACGGTTGCTTGTTAAGAGTACCCATGGCTGCAATGCCGCCTCTCGCATTTCCTCGTATACCGACATGTCCCGGTATCAAGGGGAGAGTAATTTGATATTTCTTTAAAATCTTGTTAATACAGAGTATAGATATATTTTTTTAAATCACGGAACTTCATACTAAGAAGGGCAGACCGTGAATCTGAGCATACGCACTTCTGAATATGGTCATGAGTTGAATCAAATGCAGACTCCTCTGCTAAGGAAATTTGAAACACCGTCTCAGAGTCGTATGGAGGTTCCTGGGTTTGGGGAGAAGTTGGCAGAGCAGCAGACAGTACCGACTCATTTCCTTCGATCTGTCAGTGTACATATAGGTGCAGAAGTGACAGTAGTATTAATTGACGCGCCATCATAACCTACGTGTCAAATGGAATCAGTGGCCTCCAAGTGGAGGTTATATTGTCAGATCAAGAAAAGATATCAGTTTCAACGCATTTGAAACCTCTTCGAGGCGGCAAATTGATGACAATGTTGATTTTGTTTTCGTCTAGAATCTGTCATTTGGACAGTCTTAAAACCCACAAACAGAAAGAAAATACATCTGGAGCCGAAGTGATTCGGCTAACCAATTGTCAGAATATGACAGTCATCTTAAAGATATGTTTTTGAAATAAATATTTTTCTCCCCTTAACTCCCAGGATTTTTTAATGGAACTGAAAAAAATCCGACATTTTGGTTCATCATGAATTTTCACTCTTTTGCGTCAACATTTTTGGCAAACAACCCATATATATTTAGAAACTTGGGAATATAACCTTTTCAAATTTAGTAACAAAAGTGGTGTTTTTGCATTATTGACGTTACCATGGTAACCAAAATTTATGATTTTATGAAAAAAATTACTTATTTCATATGTTTATACATTTTAAGCCACTGAGAGTGAATTTAGTGCTAGTTTATAAAATTAATGATATATCAGACTCTTCAGGAAGGAGGATAAACACAAATAAAAGTAGTATTTTCTTTTTATTTGCAGTTGTTGTCATAGTTACTGACTGAAATTTAAAGCAGTGATTATTGTTAAAAAGTTTTTATTTCCATTTTATCTGCCTAGACTTCATTGTAAGAAATTTGATTTTGTATTACAGGTGTAATGGTTTAGTCAGCAGTCTATCTATATAGTGAATCTTGTAAAGAGGACCTATCCAGGTTTTATGGCAAATTTCTATTTTTTTTATTTAAAACGTTACCATAGCAACCAGAAGTGAAAATACGTAAAAATGCGATATTTTACTTGGGAAAAACATGCGCATGTGCTCCCATCTGAATAAAAATGTAAAATATAAAACAGTTTGCAGCTTTTGCTGTATATGATTATAAATGTTAATTATAAATCATATTCATAAGTAGGTTGTTGTTTTCATGGTTTTAACATTAAGTTATATTCAGTTATATTTATTCCTTTCCTATTTTATGGTTTTAGTCAACAGCTAACATGTGCCTCCAAATCATGATATTGAAGCTGATTTTATCAATGTGAATTTTACCATTATGTACACTGCAGAAAATGTAGAATTGCAATTCCTCTCTTCAACATGTAGAATCCATGTACATTCTGTATCCATTTTTGGTTGCCATAGCTACCAATTTAGTAGCTAGGTGACCATTTTGATGTTTCAGGTCTTCTTCACTTGTTGTATTTGTTCTAGTTTCTCAATACTTATCGTAATTAGCCATTTGATCACAGATATAGTATGATTAACAAAAAGGTCATAATAACTAGCATCTGGTACTACCATTATACTGAAAACAGATTTACTGATAAAATTTAAAATTATTGAAGGCATGCAAATCAAATGGTTATAACCATCTTTGCTCATCATTCTGTGTGTGTATGTCTTCCTGGTTGAGAAATCCTAGACTTAATTCATAGACAATAGACATGAAGAAATATAGACAAGTGAAGAAAGTCCAAGTTCCCCAAAGGAACATAGCTATTGATGAAATTTCAGTTTGAATAATCCAGTTTGGCAGACAAACAAGTTGATTGATATAAACACTTGAACTTGGTTGGTTACATGTTTATTATGGATTATAAAGAATTCTGAACTATATTTATTACATGGTCAGGCAAGCCATATTTGGTATAAATGATATATTGATGTTATTATGTACCATGTTTTTGAAAATAATAATTTACTTAAGATCAAAATTACATGATTCAACTTGGAAGCAGTTGAAAAACAACACCAACACAAATATTAAGTTATGTAAGTTTAATCAAAGACATAGAACAGTGGGAGATGGTAGCTAAGGGAAACTATGCCTAAATCTGCTGTCTCTGGTGGCAGGGGATGGCATTTATCCTCTAGTATTGGTCACACCACAAATATCCACATAAATAAAGTCCTAAAGCTGATGTACCTGAAATTTGAAATGGGAGAAAATCAATATCATAAGCATCCAGATACATGTATATACACTAATAAAATATCTTATTTGCAAGGCATTACAGATTTATTCTAAAGAATATGGTAATACATAATGCTCACTTCAAAATTTCAAATGAAATAGTCAATAATGAAGTATAGGAAATGAGCTCACATACATATTGAAAAGCAGAAAATAATGATCAATTTAAACAAAACCAAATATCCTCAGAAGCTATAAGATAATAAACATTTTAATTGTAGTGAATTTGTAATTAGATAAATCTATTAGCTTACCTTTGATGTCATATATTAGGCAGAGTCATCCATAAGCCAATGTTCACATTAAATTTTGTACACCAAGCTTGCTAGTAAAATTGAGACAGCTCCAGACCTTACAAGTAAGGGGAATACCTGAAACACAAAATACACTTTATTCAAATGTTGTTGATTGCTTGTTTCACATGGTCCTGTTTAAAAAATACAAAAAAAAAAAAAAAAAAACTTGAGATATCATTAATGTGGAGTACATGTATTTTAAAACGCCCTGAAATGAACTTTTAGAAAGTTAAACAAACATGCCCATTCCACCAACCAAATCTGCATTTCAAATACTCATAACATTGTTTTGAAAATCCAAATAAGCACACCAATGAGTTTCTTCTTGCCCTATTGCCAGACGTTAGACATTTTGATGGTAATATCATTATGTCTCATAAAGGACATCTCTCTATCTAAGTGTCTTATGTTTGGTGTTTAGGTCAGAGGAAACTTGTCCCACTCCTCACTAATAATAACTGTGAAAACTTGTAATTACTTATTTTTTCTGTCTTGTGTGCATCCTTAGAGGATTAATCATAATAATTAAAGCATAAAATGATAATTACTAGCTAGCCAGCATTATATCTCCCAACACAAGTATCTGTATATCTTTGATTTATTCAAATTATTTGCTTTCAACAATGTTCCCAGCCTTTACTGGCATAGAATACTTACTGAAACATGTACAACTACACATATCTCTACACCTGTATACATGTATACATGTATCAGTCTATTTCACATAAACAAAGTCTGACACAACATATAATGCTTGAATTCGGACAAAAGCTTGGGTGTGTCACATGTTGATCCTCATCCATTTGTAGTAAGCACAGTAACAATATAAACACTTTATATATATGGGGGTAGGGATATGAGCCCTAACATGAATATATATATATAAGAATATTAATCCAACCTATATCAGCACACCATGATCCAAACATTGTAGAATTCACAACCAGCTAAACTCAAGAACAGCTATTTGGTATTTTCAGTAATCCTCTATCACCTCTTTTATCAACCATACCATGTGACTTTTTTCTGAATTTATATACCACTGTTGCAAAACTGAAATTCTATGAATAGGTTTCACTTTTTAATCTCTCATGTATTTTTCATTATGTAAAATGCAATTAAAGCAAATTCATCCAATTTTAGTTGATACATGCATGTACAGAAATTTGGCAAAAACATCAAGAACGTTTTACTATTTGTACATACAAACATACTTAAAATACTGATGTAAAGTAAAAATTAGAAATTAAATTCATAGAGATAAATATTGATAATTCTGATACAAAATATACTGTAATGATGAAATTTATCGTAACATCCCCCCCCCCCCCCCCCCCCCCCCCCACACACACCCAACAAACAAAGAAAAAAGAAGAAAAAAAAATAAAAGATAAATGAAACAAGAACTAAATCGTTGTTTTTAATGTGAATATTGTTTTAACTGGTCATATTTCATTTGGAGCCAATATACAAATGTAGGCCTATCTTGTAACACAATAAATGAAATTAAAGCAATATTACATGCAGATACTCATGTAAACATATGACATGAATATATATTTGTAAAAAATACATATATGATATTGCTTGTACTTTTTGTATTCTCGTGTCTATAGAACTTCACTTTATGTACTTACCTTACCTACGTTATGTTCTAGCACAGGCGTCTGAAGTTCTGACAGTAAACTGAGATATAATACCATAGAAAAAATAAGAGTATCTACTATAAAAAAAAGAACAGGTATGCAACGCCTCCGATGTCAACAATCACTTAAATATCTGCAAACGGGAAAAATATACGATTTACAATATAATTATTGGTATACACAGATGCCGCTAACATTATTTAACAATCGACAAGCATAAACCATTACTCACTGCGTTTAATAAGTTCTATTTCAGCTAAAAACTTTCTGAGATGGTCTGTCACGTCAACCATGTCGTGAAAATGGCGGACATTGTTATGCAGGTCCGCAGTGAATATCGAGGTAATACTTTTCATTCATGAAAAAATAAGAGTTACCTGCCCTTTATTTTCAAACGTTTTAAAAACTGAGAAACATGTTACACCAGAAGTATTAAAAATGTTTCAACGACACAGAATATAAATATAAATTGAAAGAATCCATGTGCTTCTAGAGTTCTTTTTTTATTGTCAATATCATGAATTAAAAAGTATTACCTCGATATTCACTGCGGACCTGCATAACAATGTCCGCCATTTTCACGACATGGTTGACGTGACAGACCATCTCAGAAAGTTTTTAGCTGAAATAGAACTTATTAAACGCAGTGAGTAATGGTTTATGCTTGTCGAGTGTTAAATAATGTTAGCGGCATCTGTGTATACCAATAATTATATTGTAAATCGTATATTTTTCCCGTTTGCAGATATTTAAGTGATTGTTGACATCGGAGGCGTTGCATACCTGTTCTTTTTTTATAGTAGATACTCTTATTTTTTCTATGGTATTATATCTCAGTTTACTGTCAGAAATTCAGACGCCTGTGGTTCTAGGCCTATCTGAACATGATTGTTTGTCTGTTTGTGTCCATATACAGGGTACGTCCCCAGCTCTTCATAATGTCCAGTGTCACCTCACAGTTTGTTAGTTGATTTGACAGTGCATGGTCACTGCATATTGTTTTGGTGACGACTTGTATCGGTAATATGTTCGGTCCGCGAAAACAATCGGCACCAGGGCACATGTCTATCCCACCATTTAGATACCGAAAGTGATCATCTAGGAAATACCCGATTACTATAAATAGATTTTGCTGTCGTCGGCTTTATTTTTATTTATTCATTTTTTATTATTATTTGTATTCAAAATATATGCTATCACAAAAGTGCCACAAAAGTGATGTTTCCTGATGAAACCAAGACCATATATTGCGTTATGAAAACAACAGAAACTAAAAGTTGTCGATCGTATTCGCGCAGGTTGCTTGCGTTATCGACTCGCTCTTGCACGACGTCAAGTTATACCTCGGTATTTCGTCAAAATGATACGGATTTATGGAAACTTTTAATCATTTATTTGGTACGTTATGACTGATAGAATTGTGTATTTTGGTCAGTTTTTTCTTGGCTTCAATTGTATATGTAATGATTACTATTTTTTATGCAAAAGATCATTACAATTTGTCGATTTGTGCTGCGTACGGTATAGAACCATACATCACATGTACTTTATTGACAAAAAACATCACTTTTTGGAGGATTCCTGTAAAATAGTGGAATATACATAATATTGAGAGTATTGACTACCACTATTGTGAATTACAGGCATTATTTCTCGCTATATTTTAAGTAATGTGAGATACAAAATCGAATCCGCGCTTGCACGATTACGCCGGCTGAAACACGACGTCAACAATTCAAAATAGTCGAAAAAAAAGTTGGCTTGTTTTTTCAACTCATAAAATGTATCAGAAAAGTTTGTCAAATGAAAATTTACTAAGAACAAATGTTGTTGGATATTTTCTCCAGTTTTACTAGGTATATTCGGTATCTCAATAGGTAAACAAATAAGGGAGATACGACCATTTCCCTAACACCGACGTGCTATTGGCGTAGTTTGGCGTAGTTGGGAGTTAAGGGGTTAAGAAGTTTTCGTGAAACCTTAAGGGGAAACGATGTTAAGTTTTTTCTCCCTTCTCTGATCCTAAAGAAGTGGAACGAACTTCATTTTTTTTTTCAAGCTTGGTAGCTTCCTCCTTTACCAATTTGAAGGAAAGCAAGATGTCAAGAGAATTTGTCTCGTGTCAAAAGCCCCAATATTGTGCCAGAAGTATTACAAAGTGTCAGTTGTTAAGATTGGAGCCAGATCCATTGTATCATGTCAGGATTATTTCTGTGTTTCATGTTTATTTAAAAAATGTGCTACTAAAAGTTCCAAGCGAGTGCTTATATGCTATATGTATGTAAAGCAAAAAGGTTTGTGAAGCCAAACTCTGTTGCCTAGTTAAATTAAAATCTTGTTAATAAACTATCTTTAAAATGAAAATTAAGAAAAAGAAGAAAAAACACAAAAAAAAAAAAAAAAAATGTAAGTGTACTGTATTGCTCTCTATTTCACAAGATTGTTTTGGCAATGGTATGATATGGTGTTCCGGTGGTCGGAATTAAACATTAAATTGTTGTATCTTCACGGATTTATTGTAATACTATTGACAACAATGTATGAAAGAATACGAAATTGGAATCCAATCGACAAGTCTTTTCGATTATATAATAATCATATGAAAACGGGGTGGTTGATGGGGGTTGGGGATGCTGTTGTAGTGACTGAAATCAAACTATTTGGTATGTCTTATCGCTTCAAAATAATCATATGTATACTGGAATAGTGGAAAAAAAGATTCCCGAGAGTCATTAAAAATAAGCTACTTTCTGAAGGAAATGTTCCAAATATTTTTTGTTTCTTCTTCTTTTTTAAACGCATGTGTATATACTGAGTAATCTAGGGTAAAATTGTTCTTCCTTGTCTACACAGGACCACTATCTTTGTTTTTAACACGTGTCTTCTATAGGGGATATTTGAACATGAACATGTAAAATAGTAGAAAAAAAATCAAATTTGTCCTGTTCATGCTCCTCCATATACACCTTATGGCCACCTTCGTACGGCTTGTGGTCCCTTCTATGCTGCTCGTGATCAATACAGTGGTGTTTATTGTCGTCCCAGTGTTTCTAGTCTTCCTCGTGGTTCTCCCGCTACTCCTCTTGGTCCCCAATATGCTCCTTGTGGTCCTCCCCGGGTTCCCCATTATTATTCCTTTGATCCACTCTTCCTCCCCGAGTTCCCCATTGTCCTTCCTTTGATCCCACTCTTTCTCCCCGGGTTCCCCATTGTCCTTCCTTTGATCCCACTCTTTCTCCCCGGGTTCCCCATTGTCCTTCCTTTGATCCCACTCTTTCTCCCCGGGTTCCCCATTATTATTCCTTTGATCCACTCTTCCTCCCCGAGTTCCCCATTGTCCTTCCTTTGATCCCACTCTTTCTCCCCGGGTTCCCCATTGTCCTTCCTTTGATCCCACTCTTTCTCCCCGGGTTCCCCATTATTATTCCTTTGATCCCACTCTTTCTCCCCGAGTTTCCCATTGTTCTTCCTTAGACTCCATTCTTTCTCCCCGAGTTACCCATTGTTCTTCCATTGATCCCACTCTTCCTCCCCGAGTTCCCATTGTCCTTCATTTGATCCCACTCTTCCTCTCAGAAATCCCCATTGTCCTTCCTTTGATCCCACTCTTTCTCCTCGAGTTTCCCATTGTCCTTCCTTTGATCCCACTCTTTCTCCCCGAGTTTCCCATTGTTCTTCATTTGATCCCACTCTTCCTCCCCGAGTTCCCATTGTCCTTCATTTGATCCCACTCTTCCTCCCAGAAATCCCCATTGTCCTTCCTTTGATATCCCTGTTCCTCCCCGAGTTTCCCTCTGTTACTCCATTGATCCCATTCTTTCTCCCCGAGTTTCCCATTGTTCTTCCTTAGACTCCATTCTTGCTCCCCGGGTTCCCTATTGTCCTTCCATTGATCCCACTCTTCCTCCCCGAGTTCTCCATTGTTCTTCCCTTGATTATCCTTTTCCTTCCCGAGTTCTTCCTTGTCTTCCTTGTGTTCCTTAAATTCAATACATGTAACTAGCTAGTAGTTATACACAATTTATGAATTTAATATTCATGGTTGATAAACTCTGAATGCCAAACTATCTTTAAAATGGATAATGTTTGAATTTGTTTTTGCTATTTTCTTTTAATTCTTTATTTATTTATTTACCTATATTCTTTTATTTTTTTATTTATTTATTTATTTATTTTGGTAGTCCGTTTGTTGCGCCATCCCGGAAGGAGTGTCAGTTGTAAAAATCTTGCATATCGTATTATCGAATGGAGGCACGTAGAGCACGGTTAAAATATCAGATTCAATATGTATTTTCATATCAAGTGTTCCCCTGAGTATAATGAACCACTCGCCATCCCGTTTGTGTTTACCTTCATGTTGAATGAAAATACTTTAATATTTTATGAATGTTCATATGGCAGCTGTTGGTTTTTATATTTTACAGAATTGATGCTATTGACTGGGGTGTACATCTATTTAAGTCTAATCATTTCCTGTTATTAATATACATATACCGTGTTACCTTACATTTGTATCTGATTTATTCTAATATTTCAAGTTTAGTTTACATAGATACACGACATGTCATGGACGCAAATCAACAAATATGTTAAAGTTAATTACCTGGGGTTTAATGCTTCTCTGAGTTATTAACCCATCAAGGAAGTATTTAGTTTCATCTACGGGAGTAACTAATGACAAATTATGGACAAAATGTTTCCTGCCTTTTAACCTTGTTATATTCACCCGGATCAATGTATTGTAATACATTGCTGATATCTGGTGATATAACTACGTTAATTATACTGACAGCAACCTTCATATTACAATAAGCTTTTTGACTCGTCGTCAGTAAGTCATTTTGTCACTTGCCAAATGTATTATTGTAGTTTTATGAAGATCACTCATTATGATTACCATAACTGTAGAATTTTCGTTTTCTTGTCTTTGACTTGATTTTCAATCAACAGGAAGATTATGCCAAAAGGGATATTTAAGTGATCATGACAAAACACCAAACAACTATCGATGGTTTTATTAATATAACATTTCATTTTCCTTTTAATAACCGCCCTTCTGTGTATCATGAAGGGAAATTAAGAATTTCGTATCTTTCACCAAAGCATTTAGTTTCCTCGTTCTAAATATAATCGATAGCCAAATCAGCCGAAAGGAATACAGCATTGAAAGCAATAGTGGTCTCCTCTATTGGGTCTGTCTCTCTGCCTCAATGGTGATAAATCACCATCAATATTCAGGTCATATCCCAAAGAAATGCTGAAGATTGAATAAGAATCAATACCTTTATCAATATTGAAAACTGCATAATTTCCTTCAAAAGTTAATTGAAGAAATCCTAGACTAAATACTCTTTGTTACCTATTCACCCGTCCCAACGAATTATGCAAAATTGCGTTGTATACAGATAAAGATGGGAAATCAGTGCATGACAATTTATATCCGGTCAGATGATTTATGCCTTTATGCCCCCTGACAAAAGAAAGTTAAAACTACTAATGATACCAAAGTAAGTCCCTTTCTGTCACCCAAAATACATCAGAAAAATGATTGAATATATTTTGTGAAATTTCCTATATTTCCTCATTTATCAAAGGAGCCACACCCTCCAATTATACGTTTGATCTCCTTTTCCCAATTATCCTTCAGGCATAATTTGATTAAAACGTATCCAGATTTCAAATTATAGTACCTATAGGATTAATTTACCCTATATACATTTGTACATGTACTTTATGGCTCCGCCCCTTCGTTTTAATATGTTTTTTTTTTCTAAATTTCTTGTGTTTGGCCCCTCCTCTCATGACTCATTGAAGTCACTACCTCTATTTATACAAAATAATAAATAAACAGTAATCAATAATGAAAATATTCCGTTTTTTTAAATGACAACAATGCATGTCACGTTTTTGGATATAAGATATTTACAGGAAAACACACGTAGATTCCAATTTTACAATCAACACAACTTTAATAGTATTAGGAAATAAGTCATTTGGTTCTTATTGGGGCCGCTGTTGTCGAGTGTTTAAGGTGTCCCGAAACCTTCTCACTAGCCCTCCACCTCTGGGTTGCGAGTTCAAAACCTACGTAGGGCAGTTGCCAGGTACTGACCGTAGGCCAGTGTTTTTCTCCGGGTACTCCGGCTTTCCTCCACCTCTAAACCTGGCACGTCCTTAAATGACCCTGGCTGTTAATAGGACGTTGAACATTTGAAGTCCAATGGTAAGTACTAATAGGCTAAAAGTAAATTGAATTGTTGACCTCTTTTCCAACTTCCTAACCCCACCTTTTCGATCTCAGGGGAATTGCATAATCTTTTGTACAACATTTGATATACTTTGCCTAAAAATGTCCCAGATAAAATCTAATGAAAATGATTTATGAGTGATCTAAAGTGAGTTAATGGATCTGAATTACCCAACGTAGCACTGAGTCCTCGGTTATTAGGGGATACAAACCCTCTGAAAAAATAATTTGATTCCCTTTCCCCGATTATGTTCTAGTCCAGTTTTCATTAGACTTCTATTTCCCGTATTTATTCCCGCCGCTCCCGCCTAAACAGAGCCAAACACAAGCAAAAACACTTCCGACCAGATTTGATAAAAATTCCAGTTAGACCTTCAAGGGAGTAGCGATATATAAACGATATGACGACTGACCACGAACCATGACAGCTAAAAAATATGTTTTCCAAATAATTAAACTGTAAGAACTGTTACAATAAAACTGTTATCTTACATCTGACCCTCCGTCAACTTTTATGAACCCACACATATATTCATATATACAAGAATGTGTATGTGGTGCAGTGGTATTAGCTGCGGGTATTCTTGCTAAACGGTTAGATGCTAGTTTGATGCCCGGTCAGGCAGGAATCATACAATTGTCTTCCTTCATCATTTGGGATACTTAGTGGCTTGAACTCAAAATCTACAAAATCGCCTAGCCAGAAGTATCCGCAGCTTATATTGTCCACATCGACGCTTTTTGAAAACAAGATTTCCATGTCGTGGTGATGGTCGGCCTGATACCCTTTCATGCCCGAAGTAAGAAATCGTCTGTAAGATAACATGAATACCTGGATCGTGGCAAGTATACATATATACATGAATGCAGATTGTGCTCAATTAACATAAACTCCACAACGAACAAATACGGCATGAAATTCGAATCTGATAAATCAAGGTATGAATGAATTATCAGCACAGACGAACATCCGATATTGCGCAACTGTCAAATGCTATATTGATTGTAAATGTAAAATTCAATTATTGAACGACAATTGCAAAATGATGAACACACACATTTTTTTTCTGCTTTCGTTTATTATTTTAACGATACGTATACACATATCACCCTACAGCTCGAGTTAGAAATCAAGTAC
This sequence comes from Pecten maximus, assembly GCF_902652985.1. Lineage (NCBI taxonomy): Eukaryota > Metazoa > Mollusca > Bivalvia > Pectinida > Pectinidae > Pecten > Pecten maximus. Next base: position 26,662,581 of record NC_047027.1, on the reverse strand, counting down.
TTTGATCGGTGAGGTGATTTTCCCCCAAAACTGAACAAATACTATGCTTTCTATTTGACATTGGGAGTGATAATATGGCTGGCATACTGTTTCAGTAACTACATATCATATTTATGTTCGACAACAGAATATTTTATGTGGCAGCTAGGTAACCACAGTGAGACAACGACAATGGTACATAGATCAAGACAGGCCGACGACAAATGTTTACAAATCACAAAGTTCATGTTTGACATTGGGAGTGATAATATGGCTGGCATACTGTTTCAATAACTACATATCATATTTATGTTCGACAACAGAATATTTTATGTGGCAGCTAGGTAACCACAGTGAGACAACGACAATGGTACATATATCAAGACAGGCCGATGTTCATGTCAGCATTGTGTCTGTGATTTCTGATGAATTGCGCGGTGTGGAGTTTGGTGTCGAGTTTCTAATATTACTGTACATATACAACACCTTTATATGCGGTAGATATGTCTTTATATTCGGTAGACATTTCCTTATATTCGGTAGTTATGTCCTTATATTCGGTAGTTATGTCCTTATATTTGGTAGATATGTCCTTATACGCGGTGCGTTTCCCTTTATATTCGGTAGTTAAATGAAACTTTATATTCGGTGTTAAAATGAAACTTTATATTCGGTGCAAACTTTCGTATATGCTGTGCAAACTTCCTTATATGCTGTGCAAACTTCTTTATACTATGTGCAAACGTCTGTATGATGATGACCAAACCCGGAACTTTTTGAGTGGATGAATCCTACAACGACACCGTACAGAGAAGCGTCAAAGCAACCAAGACTCCAGAAACTCCAAACAAAATCTTGCTTGAAGATTTGAAACATGGTATATAATCATGAAATACCAGAGTTTCCTTAGCTGTATAACTATTTTGAAAAAAAGTTATTTTTCCTTGTTGTTCTGATAACATAAAGGGTATGGCGCATATTGCCATGTTTCGACCTAACGGTCACCGTTTTCAAAATCAAAAAAAAAATAAATGTTAAAAACTGAGTTTTTGAATACAAACCATAAATCTATAACAAATAAAGATTCTTATTTGCGAAAAATTTGTTGTTCATTGCAATGGATATTTCATAAAATGACCGTAAAGTTGCATCATCGGGCTATTTGCAACTTTCGATGGGGGTTTTCCCGCATTCATATCATTTTTTTTTTACATACGCATCGGAAGACCTACTTTTAATTTTATTCTATATACCAAAAGACAACTAAAATCCTATTCTTAAAAAGTGGTCCTCCGATTGCGCTGGTATAGAAAAATTGAAAAAAAAAACATAGTTGATAAAACATTTTAATTTTAGCATTAATGACTCTAAATGATAACATAAACCTCACATGTTAGTCCGCATATAGCTCATATGGTAGAACGATCGATTATCAACCCGAAGGTTTGGAGTTCGAATCACTAAGATGTATCTTATTAATATTTTGTTATGTTTCTAAAAATGATAACTTTCAATTTTTCTTGGTCGTATTTGAAAGATATTTTCAACATTAAACACATATTTGATATGAAGTATTTAGTATAAAGATAGAAATGTTGAGATAGAAAATTTTCACTTGGATAAAAAAGAGTGAAATCATAACCTATTTACTCCGTATCATTCAAAGTAAAATCTGAATGAACTGCAGCGTCGAAAACAGGCATACATGGTATCAAATTCCTATTTAACATGTCAGTTTAACTTTATTTCATATGCATGATGGTATTGATTTACTACATAATCCGTTCACAACACACAGCGCGCCAATGGACCATGACGATCTATTGTGTTACTGAGGGAATCACTAGGGTCACGTGATATTTTACCTGTATTTTTAGCCCGGACTATTGTATGTGGCCTAGGTCAGAATAATCGGAAAACGACCATACCTCTTTCTAAGTCAATGAAAATGATATTAACAAGCAAGATTAAATTGTCTAAGCATACAGTGAGGACGTAAAGTATACCAAACTTTCCCACTAGAAAACAGACTTTGTAATTTGTTTCTTTGTGTTAAGCATTGATGTCATTTTATTTTAGTTTCATCGGGGTATGAAACACATTTTGCTTACAAACTATGAATCCGCGTAGCAGATTCTTACAGAAGTTTGCAAACAAAATTTGTTTCATACCCCGATGAAACTAAAAAAAAAATGGCTGTGTGAAGTTAGCCCAACATACGACATACGACATACGACATTCAAAACTTCATATCTTGTGTTTTTACCAGCCAACGAGGTAACTTTTGAATATTCAGCGGCTGAACATACGACATACGACATTCAGATTTTGAATGTTCGACCGCTCAACATACGACATACGGCATTCAGATTTTGATGTTGAATGTTCAGCGGCTCGACATACGACATACAACATTCAGATTTTGAATGTTCAGCGGCCCAACATACGACATACGACATTCAAAACTTCATATCTTGTGTTTTTACCAGACAACGAGGTAGCTTTTGAATGTTCAGCGGCTGAACATACGACATACGACATTCAGATTTTGAATGTTCAGCCACTTAACAGACGACATACGACATTCAGATTTTGATTTTGAATGTTCAGCGGCTCGACAAACGACATACGACATTCAAATTTTAAATGTTCAGCGGCTCAACATACGACATACAACATTCAGATTTTGAATGTTCAGCCGCGCAACATACGACATACGACATTCAAAACTTCATATCTTGTGTTTTTACCAGCCAACGAGGTAACTTTTGAATATTCAGCGGCTGAACATACGACATACGACATTCAGATTTTGAATGTTCGACCGCTCAACATACGACATACGGCATTCAGATTTTGATGTTGAATGTTCAGCGGCTCGACATACGACATACGACATTCACATTTTGAATGTTCAGCGGCTCAACATACGACATACAACATTCAGATTTTGAATGTTCAGCGGCCCAACATACGACATGCGACATTCAAAACTTCATATCTTGTGTTTTACCAGCCAACGAGGTAACTTTTGAATGTTCATCGGCTGAACATACGACATACGACATTCAGATTTTGAGTGTTCAGCCGTTCAACATACGACATACGACATTCAGATTTTGATGTTGAATGTTCAGCGGCTCGACATACGTCATACGAAATTCAAATTTTGAATGTTCAGCGGCTCGACAAACGACATACGACATTCAAATTTTAAATGTTCAGCGGCTGAACATACGGCATACAACATTCAGATTTTGAATGTTCAGCCGCGCAACATACGACATACGACATTCAAAACTTCATATCTTGTGTTTTTACCAGCCAACGAGGTAACTTTTGAATGTTCATCGGCTGAACATACGACATACGACATTCAGATTTTGAATGTTCAGCCGCTCAACATACGACATACGACATTCAGATTTTGATTTTGAATGTTCAGCGGCTCGACAAACGACATACGACATTCAAATTTCAAATGTTCAGCGGCTCAACATACGACATACAACATTCAGATTTTGAATGTTCAGCCGCTCAACATACGACATACGACATTCAAAACTTCATATCTTGTGTTTTTACCAGCCAACAAGGTAACTTTTGAATGTTCAGCGGTTGAACATACGACATACGACATTCAGATTTTGAATGTTCAGCCGCTCAACATACGACATACGATATTCAGATTTTGATGTTGAATGTTCAGCGGCTCGACAAACGACATACGACATTCAAATTTTGAATGTTCAGCGGCTGAACATACGACATACAACATTCAGATTTTGAATGTTCAGCCGCTAAACATACGACATACGACATTCAAAACTTCATATCTTGTGTTTTACCAGCCAACGAGGTAGCTTTTGAATGTTCAGCGGCCCAACATACGACATACGACATTCAAAACTTCATATCTTGTGTTTTACCAGCCAACGAGGTAACTTTTGAATGTTCATCGGCTGAACATACGACATACGACATTCAGATTTTGAGTGTTCAGCCGTTCAACATACGACATACGACATTCAGATTTTGATGTTGAATGTTCAGCGGCTCGACATACGTCATACGAAATTCAAATTTTGAATGTTCAGCGGCTCAACATACGACATACAACATTCAGATTTTGAATGTTCAGCGGCTGAACATACGACATACGACATTCAAAACTTCATATCTTGTTTTTACCAGCCAACGAGGTAACTTTTGAATGTTCAGCGGCTGAACATACGACATACGACATTCAGATTTTGAATGTTCAGCCGCTCAACATACGGCATTCGACATTCAGATTTTAATGTTGAATGTTCAGCGGCTCGACATACGACATTCAAATTTTGAATGTTCAACGGCTCTACATACGACATACGACATTCAAATTGTGAATGTTCAGCGGATCAACATACGACATACAACATTCAGATTTTGAGTGTTCAGCCGCTCAACATACGACATACGACATTCAAAATTTCATATCTTGTTTTTACCAGCCAACGAGGTAACTTTTGAATGTTCAGCGGCTGAACATACAATATTGTACGACATACATGTAGAAGACTGTTACAGGATACCCTACCGTGATATTGGTCTATTTTCAGGTACACTTATCGGTAAAACAATCTTTAAATATCTGAGTCCAATTATACCATCGGAGGGCAACAGGCCCATACAAACCCTCAATCAATGACAATGATACAGCAGCGTTCAAGGTTGATTGATAATAATGGTTGGTAGCTGTCCCGAAGGAAATAAATTGGACATTTGTATCTCACACGCTAGCAATGGCTACCAAATATCAGGAACTGCCAAGGGCGATAACTCTAATTGCAAATATGGAAATAAACTACCAAACCAAGGGAAGTAACCGTACAGGACAAATCAAACTATATTGACTGGGGATCTGTGCCTTTAAAAGCGCGCATGCACGTGAGACGGACAATCATTATATCAATGTCAGCGCAACGCGACACATCGCTACACTATCAAAAAAACGTTACGAAACACACGCTTGCCTGGGCACGGACTTTGAAGAGGTAAATATAATAAATGGGTGTCTTATTTCTTTTGTATTAATTTAATTTATCCTTTGAAATTGTTATACTCCGAATCCAGTTCTATTCGATGTCTTAATGGTGTGATAATTTAGCTTTCTGAAAGCATAATTCGAAATATTTATGTTCAGGGGAGTGACATTCGAAAGAATATATTCCAGCAGGGACGTGTAAACACTATATAAATATTCCCTTGTTTGAGCACATAGTGAACTTACTGTACCATAGCATGTTTGTCCACAAACACATGGACAATGCATGCGCATCCTTAATTATCTCCAGAGAACCTAGATGTCGTTTAGCTGGCTCACCTATGTAGGTAACGTTTTACAACATTGTTCAATATAGATCAAATTATTTATACACCTTAACTGTGGGACTCAGTCTTCACAATTATCTCTCGGGGCCGCGGTGGCCGTGTGGTTAAGGTGTCCCGACACTTTAACACTAGCCCTCCACCACTGGGTTGCGAGTTCGAAACCTACGTGGGGCAGTTGCCAGGTACTGACCGTAGGCCGGTGGTTTTTCTCCGGGTGCTCCGGCTTTCCTCCACCTCTAAAACCTGGCACGTCCTTAAATGACCCTGGCTGTTAATAGGACGTTAAGCAAAAACAAACCAAACTTCACAATCACGGGTGGTAGCTGGCGGCTAATAGATAAGTCCAGTCCAATACAATTCGTTTGATCACATTTGACTTAACGGCGAGATAGGGCGTACGCATGTGGGTTAATGTTGCATTTATAATTAAAAAGAACAAAAATCGTCATGTTTTTATATAAATTCAATATTTAATGATTTCCCGGTAAGTTCTGTTTGTTTTCTTGATCGGATTTTAATGTTAGGTGTGCAACGTCTTTATCGGGATGTTTTCGTCGGTCCTCCTGTTCTCGCGTGGTCACGTGACCGGCACGAAGGACTACATTAACACTTGGTCGATAAATATGGCCAGAGCACCCGACCAACGTATTTCGTCGTACAAACAAATATGATGCACTTATTCATCGTGCTAAGAAACCGAGAAAAAGTGCTGTACATTCTTCTATTTATTCAAGTATGGTTACATAACGGCGTTATAAACTGGTCTTAATTGACGAAGTGCCGATTAATTGACTACTTTTTAAGTAATTTTGACGATGTTTGTCATTTTCGTAAGAATGTACAGCACTTTTCCTTGTTCTCATACAATTACCTTCACGCTCTTACCTGTTTCATAATTATTGATTTAGGGTAGTCGGGTGCTCTAGAACGATTTATAGAGCAAGTGTTAATGTTCATTCTCCAAAATTGGAACTCTTCAGTGTTTTAAGTATCGAAATCGGCATATAGAAAAGAACAAATGTTAATAAACGAATGCAATGGATCGTAATTAATTCAAATAATTATTTACAGATGATTTCCAAAGACATAAGGTATAGTTAGACGTTTTCGGCTGTACATGCAAGTTTGTAAATTCGACACTGTGATAAAACCACCGTCCTCGTCGTTGCCATGACAGCCGATCGAAGCTCCGATCACGAATGCACTGTCAAAGTGAAAGTTGAAGTATTTTTCGTAACATGCCGTTTAAACTTAAAATTACATCCACACCTCATATTGATTGGGGTTGTTGAATCATACCTGATCAATTGAATTGTAAGAAAACTAACAAAAACACTAAAAAACACAGAATGAAGCCTTCGTGTCAGGCATTGCAGACACAACGCGGGATCTGTAAACAATGTGACGTCATTGGAATGTACAAGTTGCAACAATGTACAACAATGTATTTTTTACATGAATACACTAATGAGCAACAAAACGGGACGCAACATTAACCCACATGCGTACATAATTTTAGTAGCACACTAAAATTATTTCTTGTTTTCATAAAATACGGTTACCCTCCGGTCAGTTTTGATCGGGTGACAGTTCGAACAGGTATTTTTTCATTTTGAAATAGTTTTCTAGTTAGTATTAGATCGATCTCTGATTATTCATAATTGATTCTTATTCGGATAGTCCAAACGTGTCAATGTTAAATACGTTTATCGGGAACTCGCAGTGATTTGCCACAAACAAAAACATGCCAAGATTTTGTATCAGCAGACACGTTGAGCGTAATGGATTGTGTGTGTGATCATAACAGTGCAGGTATGATAGGAAAAAAGCATAAATGTATGCAACAGATTTTATTGTTGATTCAGTGAATTACATTGTTTACAAAATACGTCGTGTATGAAACAACTTAAGGCTCTGACAATTGATAAATGGGAAAAAAATTACGTACAATCAGTTCGAGTTGGTGTCATGCTGTCTGGCTAATTGAGAAATCGTCCGGGTATTGTCAAAACAGTGTTAACTAAGCTTTTTGATCTGAATTAGCGATAGGAAATTTTGAAAGTGTAAAATAAGTTTGGTAAACATATCTGTGTAATGCAAACTGCTGTATTTTAGATGTTTTTCCTTTTATTTTATTTTGTACATAATTTGATGTTAACTGATAAGTACTGACTGTCTTCACTTTTATAGGCAATTGTCTCCAGTCTCGTATCCAAGCAAGACTTCAACTAAAATGTCTGCCGCTGACTTGGAAACGATGACCGAAAGATATATGTTTATAAAAGGGAACATCTCCAAATAAATCAATTTTATGGTAAATGATAACGTATTTTGTTTTGAAAGTGCCCATTTTCTAATATATAATGATGTATTTTCTAAACGTTTGATCAGTTTCAAGTTACGAACATCAATGTATGAAATGTCAAGGAATATGTATTGCTAAACTGATAAAATTTCAGGTTTATAGAAAAAAAGGTATTTACAACCATTTTGGCATTTTGAACCACCACTTAAATAACGTGTTAATTGATGTTTTCCTCATCAAGTCGCCGAGCGGTGTGCGACATCAAAGGGATTCAAATTATTTACCGTTAGTTCTTTTTCTAAAATATATGCGGTATCGCTGTAAAATCATGCGTTTTCTTAATGTCTGGTTAATATAATTTGGAATTACGAGCATCAATGTAGGAAATGTCATGGGAAAATATATTGTTTAACCGATGAAACTTCAGTAATGATAGAGTATACGCGACCGTGTTAGCCATTCAACCACCGATTGATACAAGTGTTTGTATTTTGATTACCGATCTTGATTTGAAGACGAAGTCAACACTCATAACATCAATAAGATAACGCAAAACTTACACAAAGGAGTAGAAGGGATAAGCCCATGATTTCGCCCCTAATAATTGGGAAAACTGAAACTACAAAAGTGTGTTTTTTTATATGCTGAAAACATTTTAATATATCAATATCTTTTCGTTTGAATCATTTTTGATTAAAAAAATCGTATTTCTAAATGCATGTTGTTTTTTAATACGACAATAATCCACGAAATCACTAATTTTAACCTTTTTTTCCGACGTTTGAAGTCCAAGAAAACCATCAGCGCGGTCGAGAAAATGAACAATTTTCATACAGCTGACGTGTTTAACAAATATCAAAAACATATAAAAAAAAAAAATTGGACATGTTCTCTCTTGCGCACATGCCTAACAATAGCAGAAAACGATCAATAATATTGCGGTCTTTTTGAGGAGATCGGCATCGTTCAAGTCAGAAACGAATGCCGTTTCTGCGCGGGGCCTTCCTGGAGGGGTACCAGTACAGTAAACATCGAGAATGTAAACAAGTTTGTTCTCCACTGTGGAATATAAGCCTAGAAGGTCCAAGAACGATGCTTCACACTTGTGGTTTGTATTCTGACTTAAAAAGAAATGTTTTGCTTGATTGTGTTTTCCTGCTGTAGTTATTTACCAAACCGTCGAAATCAGAATCGAAGTGAAAATGTAAACAATCGAACTGTTGGCAACAAAGCTTGACGTCCAATCAAATAACACAGCACATAAGTATTAAAAATCGTCGATATTGTTTTGCTTTATTGCATTTTGTTCATACATTGTATATGAATTGATGGAGACGTTGTCACACAGGCGGGTATTTGTCAGCTCCAAATAGAACACTAAACAAACAAAAATGGGGGGAGACGAAGGAAGTTGTGTGCATAAATGAAACTGGCAACATTAATCACTTGTCTCGATCACGACCCAAGGCCTATATATCATTAAAACTTGATATGAATCTATAAACTATACTCATAATCCAATAGTATTGAAAAACATCACCGAAAGTCATGGAAAATCAAATGCCTGCACTTAACGCTAGAACTAAGCTGTCGTCTGCAAGTTGACTAATCACTATAGGTCCGCTAAACAGTTGATCGCGATAAATCAACTGGTCTAACCTTACAAAATGCATGACTTTTCGAGAATGCATTCAGATTTAATTTAAAAAGGGGCATTACAATAAAAATAAAATAAAATAAAACCACTACGCCTATACTTTCAATAAAACAATTGTAAGAAGTTGCCCTAGTTAATTCACCCGCTAGGTGCCCCTAAACATTGTTTTAAAACTCGATCAATATACGCCTCTGAACAAGGATTGTTAAGATGTTTGTAAAATAAAACTTCATTTGCCAAAATCATATTTTGCGATATTAGCGAGATTGATACATATTTACAAAAAACACAACCTTTAAATCACTATTTAGATCTATTAGCATTAACTAGACGTCCCTTTGAAACAGTATGCCTAGTCCTACTGTATCCCTGAATAAAATATCCATGTGCTTGGCCTAACGTTACGTGCTCCGCCGAACAGTGCTGTTGAACATCTAAAAGACGCAGATCGCAAATAAAATTCACACAAAACACTATTACACATACGTAATGAGATCAGAACTAATGACTATACAGTATACAGTGATAAAGTGACTATGAAATAAGTTATTTTGGCTGACCTGCAGTTTGTCAGCCATCGTCTTCTTTAGGCCTAAATGATTACGAAACATTATGCAGGGTGACTGATTAAGAGTAAATATTAACAATATTGTAATTGTTTACATCATCAAATAGTGAAAGACGAAGTGGTGTAGTGGTACTCGTAATGCTAAGGTAGGCGGATCGAGTCCACCCATGCAAGGAGTTAAAAAAATTGAATAACATGTTTACTTTCTATCTTTAGCTTTATTATTTTATATATCGGCTATGTAAGTAGTGATATGTTATTGCTAAATTAATTTATTTTAATAATTACTAGTTCTGTCATCTCATGGATAATTAAAATCCTGCTACACTTTTACCTTCAGCCTAATTCTAATGAAGTCTAACTGCACTGAACTGATTGCTATTTTTGTGGTTAATGAATTTGATTTATTGTTGCAATTAAAATGAGATAAATACTATAAAACAACGTTATATTATTGATACCTTTTCATCTCTTCAATTATTGAAAAAAAATATGTAATGTAATGTTTGCTTTATGAAAGTAATCTCATTTTAATTGCAATTAAAAAATCAAATCCAAAAACCACAAAAATATCAATTAGTTCAGTGCAGTTAAATATGGTTAAGTAGTAATACCGACAGTACAGACAAGTAAATTCTTGAATTACGTGTTTATTACAACCGATCACATATAGACATAGGATATGGTCAGTTACACAAGTACAGTAAATAAACAACGAACAAAGTTGGTATGATTGTGTTAATGGTCCCTTGCCCATGGTCGATAATTAATTTGCCGAAGACCTATTGTAATAAATTACGAAACATCTTAGGCGGTGTACAGATGGTATATATAAATAGTTAAATAAAAGATCTAAAGCAAAATAGCTGCCCAAGTTAAAGCGATGTGATGACAGCACATGTTTTGTAGGAAATGTTTATATAACATATTGTATTTGATCGCTAAAATAAATATATATTAAATGATAATTACATACTAGCATTTTCTGTTACATTTTTTTTACGTTGAGCGTAATGGATTGTGTGTGTGATCATAACAGTGCAGCTATGATAGGAAAAAAGCATAAATATATGCAACAGATTTTATTGTTGATTCAGTGAATTACATTGTTTACAAAATACGTCGTGTATGAAACAACCTAAGGTTCTGACAATTGATAAATGGGGAAAAAATTACGTACAATCAGTTCGAGTTGGTGTCATGCTGTCTGGCTAATTGAGAAATCGTCCGGGTATTGTCAAAAACAGTGTTAACTAAGCATTTTGATTTTCGCGCATGTAGTTGCCTGTCCAGTGTTCTATGTTAAGAGTACTGGTTTGACGGGTATCGCACTTTTATAGGCAATTGTCTCCAGTCTCGTATCCAAGCAAGACTTCAACTAAAATGTCTGCCACTTACTTGGAAACGATGACCGAAAGATATATGTTTATCAAAGGGAACATCTCCAAATAAATCAATTTTATGGTAAATAAGAACGTATTTTGTTTTGAAAGTGCCCATTTTCTAATATATAATGATGTATTTTCTAAACGTTTGATCAGTTTCAAATTAGGAACATCAATGTATGAAATGTCAAGGAATATGTATTGCTAAACTGATAAAATTTCATGTTACTAGAAAAAAGGTATTTACAACCATTTTGGCACTTTGAACCACCACTTAAATAACGTGTTAATTGATGTTTTCCTCATCAAGTGAAAGTGCCAGTTTGTAATATACAGCGATACCGCATATTATTTAGCAAAATAACAAAAGTTTGTATTCAAACTGGTGATGTACACTGATTGGTCAACCAATCAGAAATGTTTTGTCTGATGAGAGTCGCCGAGCGGTGTGCGACATCAAAGTGATTCAAATTATTTACCGTTAGTTCTTTTTCTAAATAATATGCGGTATCGCTGTAAAATCATGCGTTTTCTTAAAGTCTGGTTAATATAATTTGGAATTACGAGCATCAATGTAGGAAATGTCATGGGAAAATATATTGTTTAACCGATGAAACTTCAGTAATGATAAAGTATACGCGACCGTGTTAGCCATTCAACCACCGATTGATACAAGTGTTTGTATTTTGATTACCGATCTTGATTTGAAGACGAAGTCAACACTCATAACATCAATAAGATAACGCAAAACTTACACAAAGGAGTAGAAGGGATAAGCCCATGATTTCGCCCCTAATAATTGGGAAAACTGAAACTACAAAAGTGTGTTTTTTTATATGCTGAAAACATTTTAATATATCAATATCTTTTCGTTTGAATCATTTTTGATTAAAAAAATCGTATTTCTAAATGCATGTTGTTTTTTAATACGACAATAATCCACGAAATCACTAATTTTAACCTTTTTTTCCGACGTTTGAAGTCCAAGAAAACCATCAGCGCGGTCGAGAAAATGAACAATTTTCATACAGCTGACGTGTTTAACAAATATCAAAAACATATAAAAAAAAAAATTGGACATGTTCTCTCTTGCGCACATGCCTAACAATAGCAGAAAACGATCAATAATATTGCGGTCTTTTTGAGGAGATCGGCATCGTTCAAGTCAGAAACGAATGCCGTTTCTGCGCGGGGCCTTCCTGGAGGGGTACCAGTACAGTAAACATCGAGAATGTAAACAAGTTTGTTCTCCACTGTGGAATATAAGCCTAGAAGGTCCAAGAACGATGCTTCACACTTGTGGTTTGTATTCTGACTTAAAAAGAAATGTTTTGCTTGATTGTGTTTTCCTGCTGTAGTTATTTACCAAACCGTCGAAATCAGAATCGAAGTGAAAATGTAAACAATCGAACTGTTGGCAACAAAGCTTGACGTCCAAACAAATAACACAGCACATAAGTATTAAAAATCGTCGATATTGTTTTGCTTTATTGCATTTTGTTCATACATTGTATATGAATTGATGGAGACGTTGTCACACAGGCGGGTATTTGTCAGCTCCAAATAGAACACTAAACAAACAAAAATGGGGGGAGACGAAGGAAGTTGTGTGCATAAATGAAACTGGCAACATTAATCACTTGTCTCGATCACGACCCAAGGCCTATATATCATTAAAACTTGATATGAATCTATAAACTATACTCATAATCCAATAGTATTGAAAAACATCACCGAAAGTCATGGAAAATCAAATGCCTGCACTTAACGCTAGAACTAAGCTGTCGTCTGCAAGTTGACTAATCACTATAGGTCCGCTAAACAGTTGATCGCGATAAATCAACTGGTCTAAACTTACAAAATGCATGACTTTTCGAGAATGCATTCAGATTTAATTTAAAAAGGGGCATTACCATAAAAATAAAATAAAATAAAACCACTACGCCTATACTTTCAATAAAACAATTGTAAGAAGTTGCCCTAGTTAATTCACCCGCTAGGTGCCCCTAAACATTGTTTTAAAACTCGATCAATATACGCCTCTGAACAAGGATTGTTAAGATGTTTGTAAAATAAAACTTCATTTGCCAAAATCATATTTTGCGATATTAGCGAGATTGATACATATTTACAAAAAACACAACCTTTAAATCACTATTTAGATCTATTAGCATTAACTAGACGTCCCTTTGAAACAGTATGCCTAGTCCTACTGTATCCCTGAATAAAATATCCATGTGCTTGGCCTAACGTTACGTGCTCCGCCGAACAGTGCTGTTGAACATCTAAAAGACGCAGATCGCAAATAAAATTCACACAAAACACTATTACACATACGTAATGAGATCAGAACTAATGACTATACAGTATACAGTGATAAAGTGACTATGAAATAAGTTATTTTGGCTGACCTGCAGTTTGTCAGCCATCGTCTTCTTTAGGCCTAAATGATTACGAAACATTATGCAGGGTGACTGATTAAGAGTAAATATTAATAATATTGTAATTGTTTACATCATCAAATAGTGAAAGACGAAGTGGTGTAGTGGTACTCGTAATGCTAAGGTAGGCGGATCGAGTCCACCCATGCAAGGAGTTAAAAAAATTGAATAACATGTTTACTTTCTATCTTTAGCTTTATTATTTTATATATCGGCTATGTAAGTAGTGATATGTTATTGCTAAATTAATTTATTTTAATAATTACTAGTTCTGTCATCTCATGGATAATTAAAATCCTGCTACACTTTTACCTTCAGCTTAATTCTAATGAAGTCTAACTGCACTGAACTGATTGCTATTTTTGTGGTTAATGAATTTGATTTATTGTTGCAATTAAAATGAGATAAATTCTATAAAACAACGTTATATTATTGATACCTTTTCATCTCTTCAATTATTGAAAAAAAATATGTAATGTAATGTTTGCTTTATGAAAGTAATCTCATTTTAATTGCAATTAAAAAATCAAATCCAATAACCACAAAAATATCAATTAGTTCAGTGCAGTTAAATATGGTTAAGTAGTAATACCGACAGTACAGACAAGTAAATTCTTGAATTACGTGTTTATTACAACCGATCACATATAGACATAGGATATGGTCAGTTACACAAGTACAGTAAATAAACAACGAACAAAGTTGGTATGATTGTGTTAATGGTCCCTTGCCCATGGTCGATAATTAATTTGCCGAAGACCTATTGTAATAAATTACGAAACATCTTAGGCGGTGTACAGATGGTATATATAAATAGTTAAATAAAAGATCTAAAGCAAAATAGCTGCCCAAGTTAAAGCGATGTGATGACAGCACATGTTTTGTAGGAAATGTTTATATAACATATTGTATTTGATCGCTAAAATAAATATATATTAAATGATAATTACATACTAGCATTTTCTGTTACATTTTTTTTACGTTGAGCGTAATGGATTGTGTGTGTGATCATAACAGTGCAGCTATGATAGGAAAAAAGCATAAATATATGCAACAGATTTTATTGTTGATTCAGTGAATTACATTGTTTACAAAATACGTCGTGTATGAAACAACCTAAGGTTCTGACAATTGATAAATGGGGAAAAAATTACGTACAATCAGTTCGAGTTGGTGTCATGCTGTCTGGCTAATTGAGAAATCGTCCGGGTATTGTCAAAAACAGTGTTAACTAAGCATTTTGATTTTCGCGCATTTAGTTGCCTGTCCAGTGTTCTATGTTAAGAGTACTGTTTTGACGGGTATCGCACTTTTATAGGCAATTGTCTCCAGTCTCGTATCCAAGCAAGACTTCAACTAAAATGTCTGCCACTTACTTGGAAACGATGACCGAAAGATATATGTTTATCAAAGGGAACATCTCCAAATAAATCAATTTTATGGTAAATAAGAACGTATTTTGTTTTGAAAGTGCCCATTTTCTAATATATAATGATGTATTTTCTAAACGTTTGATCAGTTTCAAATTAGGAACATCAACGTATGAAATGTCAAGGAATATGTATTGCTAAACTGATAAAATTTCATGTTACTAGAAAAAAGGTATTTACAACCATTTTGGCATTTTGAACCACCACTTAAATAACGTGTTAATTGATGTTTTCCTCATCAAGTGAAAGTGCCAGTGTGTAATATACAGCGATACCGCATATTATTTAGCAAAATAACAAAAGTTTGTATTCAAACTGGTGATGTACACTGATTGGTCAACCAATCAGAAATGTTTTGTCTGATGAGAGTCGCCGAGCGGTGTGCGACATCAAAGTGATTCAAATTATTTACCGTTAGTTCTTTTTCTAAATAATATGCGGTATCGCTGTAAAATCATGCGTTTTCTTAATGTCTGGTTAATATAATTTGGAATTACGAGCATCAATGTAGGAAATGTCATGGGAAAATATATTGTTTAACCGATGAAACTTCAGTAATGATAAAGTATACGCGACCGTGTTAGCCATTCAACCACCGATTGATACAAGTGTTTGTATTTTGATTACCGATCTTGATTTGAAGACGAAGTCAACACTCATAACATCAATAAGATAACGCAAAACTTACACAAAGGAGTAGATGTGATAAGCCCATGATTTCGCCCCTAATAATTGGGAAAACTGAAACTACAAAAGTGTGTTTTTTTATAAGCTGAAAACATTTTAATATATCAATATCTTTTCGTTTGAATCATTTTTGATTAAAAAAATCGTATTTCTAAATGCATGTTGTTTTTTAATACGACAATAATCCACGAAATCACTAATTTTAACCTTTTTTTCCGACGTTTGAAGTCCAAGAAAACCATCAGCGCGGTCGAGAAAATGAACAATTTTCATACAGCTGACGTGTTTTACAAATATCAAAAACATATAAAAAAAAAAATGGACATGTTCTCTCTTGCGCACATGCCTAACAATAGCAGAAAACGATCAACAATATTGCGGTCTTTTTGAGGAGATCGGCATCGTTCAAGTCGGAAACGAATGCCGTTTCTGCGCGGGGCCTTCCGGGAGGGGTACCAGTACAGTAAACATCGAGAATGTAAACAAGTTTGTTCTCCACTGTGGAATATAAGCCTAGAAGGTCCAAGAACGATGCTTCACACTTGTGGTTTGTATTCTGACTTAAAAAGAAATGTTTTGCTTGATTGTGTTTTCCTGCTGTAGTTATTTACCAAACCGTCGAAATCAGAATCGAAGTGAAAATGTAAACAATCGAACTGTTGGCAACAAAGCTTGACGTCCAAACAAATAACACAGCACATAAGTATTAAAAATCGTCGATATTGGTTTGCTTTATTGCACTTTGTTCATACATTGTATATGAATTGATGGAGACCTTGTCACACAGGCGGGTATTTGTCAGCTCCAAATAGAACAATAAACAAACAAAAATGGAGGGAGACGAAGGAAGTTGTGTGCATAAATGAAACTGGCAACATTAATCACTTGTCTCGATCACGACCCAAGGCCTATATATCATTAAAACTTGATATGAATCTATAAACTATACTCATAATCCAATAGTATTGAAAAACATCACCGAAAGTCATGGAAAATCAAATGCCTGCACTTTACGTTAGAACTAAGCTGTCGTCTGCAAGTTGACTAATCACTATAGGTCCGCTAAACAGTTGATCGCGATAAATCAACTGGTCTAACCTTACAAAATGCATGACTTTTCGAGAATGCATTCAGATTTAATTTAAAAAGGGGCATTACAATAAAAATAAAATAAAATAAAACCACTACCGCTTATACTTTCAATAAAACAATTGTAAGAAGTTGCCCTAGTTAATTCCCCCGATAGGTGCCCCTAAACATTGTTTTAAAACTCAATCAATATACGCCTCTGAACAAGGATTGTTAAGATGTTTGTAAAATAAAACTTCATTTGCCAAAATCATATTTTGCGATATTAGCGAGATTGATACATATTTACAAAAAACACAAACTTTAAATCACTATTTAGATCTATTAGCATTAACTAGACGTCCCTTTGAAACAGTATGCCTAGTCCTACTGTATCCCTGAATAAAATATCCATGTGCTAGGCCTAACGTTACGTGCTCCGCCGTAGGAACAGTGCTGTTGAACATCTAAAAGACGCAGATCGCAAATAAAATTCACACAAAACACTATTACACATACGTAATGAGATCAGAACTAATGACTATACAGTATACAGTGATAAAGTGACTATGAAATAAGTTATTTTGGCTGACCTGCAGTTTGTCAGCCATCGTCTTCTTTAGGTCTAAATGATTACGTAACATTATGCAGGGTGACTGATTAAGAGTAAATATTAACAATATTGTAATTGTTAACATCATCAAATAGTGAAAGACGAAGTGGTGTAGTGGTACTCGTAATGCTAAGGTAGGCGGATCGAGTCCACCCATGCAAGGAGCTAAAAAAAATTAAATAACATGTTTACTTTCTATCTTTAGCTTTATTATTTTATATATCGGCTATGTAAGTAGTGATATGTTATTGCTAAATTAATTTATTTTAATAATAACTAGTTCTGTCCTCTCATAGATAATTAAAATCCTGCTACACTTTTACCTTCAACTTAATTCTAATGAAGTCTAACTGCACTGAACTGATTGCTATTTTTGTGGTTAATGAATTTGATTTATTGTTGCAATTAAAAGGAGATTAATTCTATAAAACAACGTTATATTATTAATACCTTTTCATCTCTTCATTTATTGAAAAAAATATATATAATGTAATGTTTGCTTTATGAAAGTAATCTCATTTTAATTGCAATAAAAAAATCAAATCCAATAACCACAAAAATATCAATTAGTTCAGTGCAGTTAAATATGGTCAAGTAGTAATACCGACAGTACCCACAAGTACATTCCTGAATTACGTGTTTATTACAACCGATCACATATAGACATAGGATATGGTCAGTTACACAAGTACAGTAAATAAACAACAAACACAGTTGGTATGATTGTGTTAATGGTCCCTTGCCCATGGTCGATAATTAAATCGCCAAAGACCTATTGTAATAAATTACGAAACATCTTAGGCGGTGTACAGATGGTATATATAAATAGTTAAATAAAAGATCTAAAACAAAATAGCTGCCCAAGTTAAAGCGATGTGATGACAGCACATGTTTTGTAGGAAATGTTTATATAACATTTTGTATTTGATCGCTCAAATAAATATATATTAAATGATAATTACATACTAGCATTTTCTGTTACATGTTTTTACGTTGAGCGTAATGGATTGTGTGTGTGATCATAACAGTGCAGGTATGATAGGAAAAAAGCATAAATATATGCAACAGATTTTATTGTTGATTCAGTGAATTACATTGTTTACAAAATACGTCGTGTATGAAACAACTTAAGGCTCTGACAATTGATAAATGGGAAAAAATTACGTACAATCAGTTCGAGTTGGTGTCATGCTGTCTGGCTAATTGAGAAATCGTCCGGGTATTGTCAAAAACAGTGTTAACTAAGCATTTTGATCTCAATTAGCGATAGGGAATTTTGAAAGTGTAAAATAAGTTTGGTAAACATATCTGTGTAATGCAAACTGCTGTATTTTAGATGTTTTTATTTTTATTTTATTTTGTACATAATTTGATGTTAACTGATAAGTACTGACTGTCTTCACTTTTATAGGCAATTGTCTCCAGTCTCGTATCCAAGCAAGACTTCAACTAAAATGTCTGCCGCTGACTTGGAAACGATGACCGAAAGATATATGTTTATAAAAGGGAACATCTCCAAATAAATCAATTTTATGGTAAATGATAACGTATTTTGTTTTGAAAGTGCCCATTTTCTAATATATAATGATGTATTTTCTAAACGTTTGATCAGTTTCAAGTTACGAACATCAATGTATGAAATGTCAAGGAATATGTATTGCTAAACTGATAAAATTTCATGTTACTAGAAAAAAGGTATTTACAACCATTTTGGCATTTTGAACCACCACTTAAATAACGTGTTAATTGATGTTTTCCTCATCAAGTGAAAGTGCCAGTGTGTAATATACAGCGATACCGCATATTATTTAGCAAAATAACAAAAGTTTGTATTCAAACTGGTGATGTACACTGATTGGTCAACAATTCAGAAATGTTTTGTCAGATGAGAGTCGTCGAGCGGTGTGCGACATCGAAGGGATTTAAATTATTTACCGTTAGTTCTTTTTCTAAATAATATGCGGTATCGCTGTAAAATCATGCGTTTTCTTAATGTCTGGTTAATATAACTTGAAATTACGAGCATCAATGTATGAAATGTCATGGGAAAATATATTGTTTAACCGATGAAACTTCAGTAATGATAGAGTATACGCGACCGTGTTAGCCATTCAACCACCGATTGATACAAGTGTTTGTATTTTGATTACCGATCTTGATTTGAAGACGAAGTCAACACTCATAACATCAATAAGATAACGCAAAACTTACACAAAGGAGTAGATGGGATAAGCCAGTGATTTCGCCCCTAATGATTGGGAAAACTGAAACTACAAAAGTGTATTTATATGCTGAATACATTTTAATATATCAATATCTTTTCGTTTGAATCATTTTTGATTAAAAAAATCGTATTTCTAAATGCATGTTGTTTTTTTAATACGACAATAATCCACGAAATCACTAATTTTACCCTTTTCCCGACGTTTGAAGTCCAAGAAAACCATCAGCGCGGTCGAGAAAATGAACAATTTTCATACAGCTGACGTGTTTTACAAATATCAAAAACATATAAAAAAAAAAAAAAAAAAAAAATTGGACATGTTCTCCCTTGCGCACATGCCTAACAATAGCAGAAAACGATCAACAATATTGCGGTCTTTTTGAGGAGATCGGCATCGTTCAAGTCGGAAACGAATGCCGTTTCTGCGCGGGGCCTTCCTGGAGGGGTACCAGTACAGTAAACATCGAGAATGTAAACAAGTTTGTTCTCCACTGTGGAATATAAGCCTAGAAGGTCCAAGAACGATGCTTCACACTTGTGGTTTGTATTCTGACTTAAAAAGAAATGTTTTGCTTGATTGTGTTTTCCTGCTGTAGTTATTTACCAAACCGTCGAAATCAGAATCGAAGTGAAAATGTAAACAATCGAACTGTTGGCAACAAATCTTGACGTCCAAACAAATAACACAGCACATAAGTATTAAAAATCGTCGATATTGTTTTGCTTTATTGCATTTTGTTCATACATTGTATATGAATTGATGGAGACCTTGTCACACAGGCGGGTAATTGCCAGCTCCAAATAGAACAATAAACAAACAAAAATGGGGGGAAACGAAGGAAGTTGTGTGCATAAATGAAACTGGCAACATTAATCACTTGTCTCGATCACGACCCAAGGCCTATATATCATTAAAACTTGATATGAATCTATAAACTATACTCATAATCCAAAAGTATTGAAAAACATCACCGAAAGTCATGGAAAATCAAATGCCTGCACTTTACGTTAGAACTAAGCTGTCGTCTGCAAGTTGACTAATCACTATAGGTCCGCTAAACAGGTGATCGCGATAAATCAACTGGTCTAACCTTACAAAATGCATGACTTTTCGAGAATGCATTCAGATTTAATTTAAAAAGGGACATTACAATAAAAATAAAATAAAATAAAACCACTACCGCTTATACTTTCAATAAAACAATTGTAAGAAGTTGCCCTACTTAATTCACTCTCCTAAAATTGTTTCAAAGCTCGATCAATACACGCCTCTCAAGAAGGATTGTTAAGATGTTTGTAAAATAAAACTTCATTTGCCAAAATCATATTTTGCGATATTAGCGAGATTGATACATATTTACAAAAAGCACAACCTTTAAATCACTATTTAGATCTATTAGCATTAACTAGACGTCCCTTTGAAACAGTATGCCTAGTCCTACTGTATCCCTGAATAAAATATCCATGTGCTAGGCCTAACGTTACGTGCTCCGCCGTAGGAACAGTGCTGTTGAACATCTAAAAGACGCAGATCGCAAATAAAATTCACACAAAACACTATTACACATACGTAATGAGATCAGAACTAATGACTATACAGTATACAGTGATAAAGTGACTATGAAATAAGTTATTTTGGCTGACCTGCAGTTTGTCAGCCATCGTCTTCTTTAGGTCTAAATGATTACGTAACATTATGCAGGGTGACTGATTAAGAGTAAATATTAACAATATTGTAATTGTTTACATCATCAAATAGTGAAAATAGTTAAATAAAAGATCTAAAACAAAATAGTTGCCCAAGTTAAAGCGATGTGATGACAGCACATGTTTTGTAGGAAATGTTTATATAACATATTGTATTTGATCGCTAAAATAAATATATATTAAATGATAATTACATACTAGCATTTTCTGTTACATGTTTTTATTTGTTTCCAGGTTTCTACAATGCCGAAGGCAATTACATGCTGCTTATGCAGGAAAAGATGTTAACTTAACTTGAGGCGGAAGGTAACAGAAGGACCATTCATTAAGTATCTTAAGAAAGTTCTGTGTCGTGACATTTGTAGTGACGATTTCGTTTGTAGTTCTTGTACAGCAAAGTTTTATAAATATGGAAAATCTACACGAGCAAGTAATCATCATGTCAGCAATGTTCCAACATAATTTAGAAGGCCTAAAACTGTGAATCTTCAAACACCGTCTACTCCCAGAACACACAAATATTGTATTGTATGCCAAAAATGCAAAGACTCAAACGTTTATTGAAAATGGAATTTTTATAGACTCTACAAATAGATGCTGTGTCAGTCATATAAAAGATTGATACTGTATCTCTACAACTAATCAGAAGTACTAAGACATCAGACTTATTTTCCAGATCAGACATCACTGATTTACTTCAGAATGTTAGATTATTAATGAAAACATCGTTTCATCTCAATGTTGATATACCCTCGGTGTTGTCAGATGCTAATTATTCCGAACTTACCGGACTAAATAAAGATCAATTTGCAGATCTTGCATCATACCCTGTGTCCGTTCGAAATACTACTGTTAGATCAACGCACACATGTCTTGGGGTATTGCTTGTTAAACTGAAAACTGGATTGTCCAATGAACTGATATCAGTTCTTTTCGGATTGAAGAAATCACAAGTTCAGAGGAGTATACATAGTGCCAGATCTGCAATGATCGACAATTTCGTGAATACAAATTTAGGTTTTAACCACATTACCCGTGATAACTTCTGTAAAGACCACACGTCGAGTATTGCCAAGGAACTTTTCACTACCAACAATAATCAGGCAGTCGTCGTTCTAGATGGGACATATATATATTCAAAAAAGTGGAAACTACAAGTTCCAGCGTAGGTCCTATAGTTTACATAAACATCGACATCTAGTAAAGCCTTTGGTAATTGTGGGTACCGGTGGTTATATATTGAGTGTTCTAGGACCATATCTAGCAGACGGCAAAACAATGACGCCGCAATTACAGAACATATGTTTGCCAACAACTTACAAAACATTAACCAGTGGTTCAAGGATGGTGATATGTGTATCGTTGACCGTGGCTTTCGTGATTCTGTTTCTTTTCTTGAGGAGCAGGGTTATCGCGTTTGAACAAGGGAGCAAAGCAACACACAACACAAGACGCCAACTTATCGCGGCTAGTAACAAAGGTTCGCTGGATAGTAGAGAGTGTAAATGGCCGTATCAAGCAATTTCGAATGATGGACAAAGTGGTCCCAAATACATATATCCATCGCATTGGCGATTTTATACAAATCATTTGTAGCATCTTGAACAAATACAAAAAACCTCTTTTGCAACCCACCGCATCCTATGAAGAAATGGCTCGCAAAATGCTAATAAAGTCAAAGGAGGAGAATCGTCTTTTTACTGAGCTGGAAGAACGTGGTCTTCTAAAGAAAATATCAACATACAATACAAAAATGTATGTCACCATTGATGCCTCTGGAGAAGAACTTGACGACATTCCAATTCTAACAAGTGACGATCTCCGGGATATTACCTTTGGTATATATCAAATTAAGCAAGCTTGTTCATACTCAAGAGAGCACATGTCACATGACGGTGACTATGAGTTACTTGTTTGTAAGGAGGACACTGGCTTGTTGAAAGTCAGAATCCAAAGCCGGCATTGTAGCGGTGTTTTGCTTTCATTATGGATTCGATATGATGTGTTTACTATACTTGGATGGTACTGTAAATGTAAGGTCGGGGCTAGAGTGGTGGGTTGTTGTGCCCATATTGCAAGTGTGTTGTGGTACCTAGGTATCAGCCGCCACCAAGACACCATTGCACCTTCTACTAAAGTGTCATCTGTATTAGATGCTGCAGATATGCCTGAAACTGACACCCAATTATGCCCAAACAGAAATCAAACGTGTAACTAGACGTTTAATTTCAGTTGATTTTGCCACAAAATCGGCTTTTAATCCCGGTGTACTTCGACATGCTACAAGGCAATACAGCCAATATGGGCGCGAATTTGGTGTCAACTGGGTTTCAAAACAATGCTCTCAAATGGATATTAGCTTCTTCTGGACGTGCATGTTATTTGGTAGGATATTGGACCGTTTCCTTTTTGTGATATATACGTCTCTGATTTACAGTGCCGCTTACGTAAATGTAACCTGTTATGTAGACTTCATTATCAATTTATTAATCGGACCATTCATTGCAAAATAATACATGCAATACCTTCCATAAAATATACATATTAAATATATCTAAGTCAGTGGTTAAGCAACTTTCGATATCACAGAATATACATTTACAATAAAATGTATGTAGTAATATAAAACACAAAACCCTGCAGGACAGAAATAGGAATTAAAACATTCATATGAATAAGATCAGTATGTCCAGAATACATGTCGAAATACATTGGTAATTCACATGTATGTTTATTATACCTATATCCGCCGTATGAGATGCACGAGTACATGCTTTTAATTCTTTTAAATCTCTCATATATGTACAGCCGATTTAAAATGAAATAAGTAACCAATTTATTACTCAGTGTATTATATACTTTCTATTTTTAATCACGGATGTATTATATTCAGTGATAATTGCATTTGAAGACAATTATGAATAAAAGTCCCTGTCTTCTTAAAAACGACACTTTCTATGTTCATCACTTCCATATTGCCGATGTGTAATAATTATAATATACATATTTGCATATTGATGTACAGGATGTATGACAGTATATACACTGTATATAACCATGTGATGTAGAAGAAGTCAGTGCAGATTTCAAAGCAATGCTTTTTAGCAATTGTCAGTATTTTAAATCTTAATCTAGGTAAGGTAAATTTTATCTATGGGTACAGCAGATTAAGGGACATCTAAGGAGCAAATCAAGTCAAATCAGAAATATTTTACAGGCCTATAGATTATGGTGCAATTTAACAGAAGTAACATGATGAACTTTAAGTATGTATCAAACCGTGTGACTTGCTGTTGTCATGTAATTTGTTAAGCTGTTTGTACATTTCAACATAACGTGTGAAAAATGCATCATTCAGGGGGACGTAATTAGCTAATTTACATCGCATATTTTGCACAAAATAGGAGCATTGGTTTGACCACATTTGACTTTATGATATTATAAACACAGTTTTTATTTTTTCCTTGAAATGCAAATGACGGGTGTGAATGATATCGCTCAAATATGGCATATAAGGTTGTATTTCAAATATTAAAAATACTATCGTGGCAAGAAGACTGCTTTTAGAAAAAAAAAGTTCAACAATTGAGTTTGAGGTTAAAATGCATATTTCTGAAAAAGACCCGAAACTCACCAGTTTAACGATTTGTCTTTAAAATGTCCTTCTTACTATGATCAGGTGTCTTAAAAGTACGATATAGAAGCATGTTTATCTATTGAAATGCCTCTCTTTGTGCCATATTTGTGTAATTTTATTCACAGCCGCCATTTGTATTTCAAGGTCAAGACAAAATAAGTGTTCAAACAAATGTTCTTACCCTGTGTTACAGACACTTGTGAGCATAACAGCTTGGCTATTTTTCAGGTTTGGTTATTTGTATGACTTAGAATTATTCCGAGCTACATCTTACCACAAAGTAACTCTATAGAAAATAAAACTATTAGTAACAACAATTATTGGTCATTTTCAGAAACTACATGTCGGAACAAACATTTTGATATATTACATAACTATTTTTGTGCATTTTTTTTAAATTTTGAAATTCAACTGTATTTTCCTATAGATGACCCTTAACGGATGAATATTTCTGCCGAGATGACCACTCTGCACGATTGCTAGCGAAAATGAACGATATCTAAAGAAAAAAAAACATTCCATTTGAAAATGTTGCTGTATACTTGAAAAATGAACACGAGTCGTTATATTCACATGGGCACGCTGCCCGCGTAAAAGAAACGCTACGTGAAGACGGTATAATTTGAAGAAAGATCGGTAGTTATATGAACGTTCCGAGGTGTTCCCGTTGTTTGGGGCCCATAGAGGGAAATACAACATCCACTGAGAAAACACGATTGATTTACGCACAATAGATCCTATTGAGCAGTCCATACGTACTGAACACATGAAACAATAGTTCATACTGTTTACCTAAACTTTAAAGTATAACTGTATCGCTTTCATATCCCCGGGCAATTCAAACTTACCTGTACATAAATTCGAACACATTTGATTATGTGTCGATCGATATCTTCGAAGGAGAGCAGCCATTGTAGAGAATCATGTCTATATATGTGGCCGATAGAGCTTGTGAGGAGAGGAGAGACAAGCGTGGACTGTATAGAATTATGATTGAAGATCCTGAAAATCTTCATCTCTAAACGATAGAGAGAGAGAAATGAAAACATGCAGGAGCTACTAATCCTGCTTAATATTGAAAATCACAGCCTGCGAGAGACTTTAAAAAAACATGGACTGATGGATTCGCCAACATATACAGGGAACCAGGTCTCAGAAGCAAAACAGAGAGCAGTCCAAAAGTAAAGTTTTCAGAGAGCTTATTTTCCATTAATATTTTTGGCAATTTTCTTTTTATTCCGATGTTTTCGGCAATATATGGTACAGTTTATATTATACATTCATTCAGCATACAACTCATAATACAAGCATTCTTACTTTCATTGATTAAAGAAGCTGATACCATGCAATAGTACATACATGTTAATCTTATTGCCTCTCAGACAAGGGGCATAATTGCCATGAAAAACAACTATCTATTGACTGCGATGTTGTGACACTATCTCTTTCACTTTGAAACGAGTCTACACTTGTCTCTCCCGGAAAAAAATGGTACGGAAAACTCGTATTAGGTGCAATTATTTATTTTATGGGACCACACAATAACTTCGTACACAATAGCAGAAATTCGTATCAAGCAGGTTCGTCTTAAGAAAGTTTTATTATATAAGGTCTCTGTATGATAATGGTTCACACGCAACCCTTTGGTGCCTCAAATACAAACCAAATTACTGAATCATGTCTGCGTATCGCGATACGGACGTATACACAGTGGATCAGAGGTTAGATAATAACGTTCTCTGGTGTGTCTAAATGATCGCACAGACCCCGTCCAACAAGGAGGTCATTGACTTACTGGGTAGTATCTACTCTAAAAATGATTGCAACTTTTCGAATTCTGAACTTCGGGTTAATGAAATCCGAAGTATCGGTGAACGGAGGACAAATTCGTCCAATTGCTGCTGTTGTTGCAAACAAGGATGGATGCTCATCGTTTGTGACAAGGCCATTTACAACGTCATCAGATAGCGGGCATCAGCAGTCTACAAACTGGAGGAAATCGGCAGCTTTCGTTGGTACAGCAGCTGGACTTGTGGGTAAGTTTCCCTCTGAAAATTCTGACGTATGTACCATTTTAATTGTAGACACACTGCATTTGTAGCATTTACAAGGTTCGGATCAGTCACTACTGATGATCTATATTGTCTAATATTCAATTTGTATTACTGGAGTCATCCGTGCAAATATATATACGTTGGTATAATGCAATGGGATAGAGACATATTCTATATAGCGTTTTAGCGCTATTTATTAATTATGACTGTATCCCATTTCCTTCATACCACCGTAAACGCAATCAAAACACCATTCAATGCATACATACCGTGCGAAAAAAAAATAAAAGTCGGATGTATTGCGACGTTGGAAACTACAGTAGCTGTGGTGGCTATGGAAATGTAGGCCTTGTGAATCTACAACAGTATTGTTAACAAAGTTGAAATTCAACATTTTTGTTTAATACCTTTCAGGTTTTTAATTAATTGAGATATTCACGATCCACAATTTCGTTGTCAGATTAAGTATGGTTGTCAAGTACAATGAGTAAAGACACAGATTTAATAGTTTCGAGGTCGAATGTTCTATTAGAGCTGTAAGCTTCAGCCATTTGTTGTTAGCTAACCTCGTACAGAAGTTAAATATGTACCATTTCCGCAATATTCAGTTTAGTTTTTGACAAAATACTCACTTGACGCTTGCTTTTTGTACAGAGTCTTTTGTGTAACAAGAGAAAACGCTAAAATTGCGTTGATCAGTCCTTTCAAAATGCCTTCGTCAAGTTGTCCTTCCAGTAACTTCACAAAGAGACCACGTCCTGCTTATTTTTGTTGGATTCCATCGCTCGTTAGTACGTTGAGGCTTTTTTTATTGCGAATGCGCTAATTCATTAATTTTTACCAGTGAACCATCAAACTTAATCATTCTATAAAAGTGAAATTTTTGACTGATGTAAAGTATCACTATTTCAGATATCTTTTTTTTTCTCTCTCTCTCTCTCTGATTCGACCAATCAGAACACTAATTACAAACGACAATGGGAAAATTAAGATTTGTATATAGCTCTGTCAAGTTATGACATCGTAATGCAAGGTAGAATACATCATACGTCATAATTTGTACATTTGTGAGCCTTTGACAGGGGATCGGTATATTTTGTTATCAAATATAATAAACAGAACATCTAACAGTATCTTCAGTAATATATTTCACTCGTGTAGCTAATATTTTATGTTTTCCACTCGTGCTACGCTCTTGTGAAAAGACTCAGAATATTAGCCACACTCGTGAAATAAATTCGGTATTACTGAAGACACTGTTAGATATACCTCTTTTTATTCGCAGTTAGTTTACTAAGCTAAAGAAGGGAGATATGTAAATATACAGAAATAAACAGCTTGTCTAGCTGTGTTCATGCTTTGTTCCGTGAGGTAATAATATCTCATAGTGACTGCTATCGATTAAATGATATAATCTTTTCCTGCCTTGGGGGTGTGGCAAAGAAATTTGAACTCGAAGGAGAATTCATAAAACTCCAACCCGAGGCTTACCGAGGGTTGTACATTAATGAATTGCCCCCGAGGGTTGATATTTCTTTATCACACTCCCTAGGTAGGGACTGATTTTTTTTCTACCATCACTTTAAATAATTGTATACCGGTATGCAATCAGTGATCAAGGTCTGTTTGTAAAGGTCGGCGCATGAATATCCTCATTTGAAGAAGCACTCATCACAACCCGAAAAAATGCAATACAGCATCTGTACGCAAGAAAACATAGAGCTAAAATTAATTCAAAATAGTTATTCAAATAGACACTAGAATAAGGTATAAATGATACTATTATGATGTTTAAATTGTTGTCATTTTATAAAACGTCATATTTAACATTAGATAACATCGCGGGAACTAAAGTAGCTCCAGAAGTAACTCCGGTTCAGAAGGTTAGCGCGTGCAATCTGTCATACCCGAGAGGTCGACAGAGAAATGTCTAAGGTCTAAACCTGGAGATAAATCGGTGAACTGTAAGAGAATGCTCGCTTCTTACTGAGCACTCCCTAGTATAGAGCTCAACTGTGTGCTCTCAAGACACTTACCCGTGAACAGCGACAGATTAAACGCTACTGAGATTTAACTTACAACTTACAAACTGTATGTAATGTAAGGATTGCATAGACTAACTAGAGTCCCCATGAGGAAGGTATCAGCTTCTTTAATCAATGAAAGTAAGAATGCTTGTATTATGAGTTGTATGCTGAATGAATGTATAATATAAACTGTACCATATATTGCCGAAAACATCGGAATAAAAACAAAATTGCCAAAAATATTAATGGAAAATAAGCTCTCTGAAAACTTTACTTTTGGACTGCTCTCTGTTTTGCTTCTGAGACCTGGTTCCCTGTATATGTTGGCGAATCCATCAGTCCATGTTTTTTAAAGTCTCTCGCAGGCTGTGATTTTCAATATTAAGCAGGATTAGTAGCTCCTGCATGTTTTCATTTCTCTCTCTCTATCGTTTAGAGATGAAAGATTTTCTGGATATTCAATCATAATTCTATACAGTCCACGCTTGTCTCTCCTCTCCTCACAAGCTCTATCGGCCACATATATAGACATGATTCTCTATAATGGCTGCTCTCCTTCGATATGGGTTGTTTTGGTGTTGAATGATTACACTGAGTGACCTTGACCGGTTGATTTCGTTTTAAAAAATGTTCTGTTTACGATAACCTTCCCATATGACGATTTACCCTTCACAGTTTGTGTATGTTGTGCAATCTACCAAACCACGTGGATTCTTGAAATCGTGGTTTTAAAAATGTTTACCTTTCCCGACGCACATTAACGTCCTCTTTATACTCCGCTCCAACTTCAACATAAAACGGCGATAAGCCAATATGGACGATAGAATGGACACCCGGCTTTTATAGGAAAATCATGAGAGTGAAATACATATATAAATCTATGAATTAAAGGATTCGACTCAACTCTCTCACTCCACGAGCACACTTAGTTATGTTTGTAATTTATAATGAACATAATTCTTTATTAAGAAACCAAGCCAGCCACCCAACCTGAAAAAAACTTTTAAGTCAACACAGGAGGTGTACCATCTCTAGATGATTATGACTTAGCCTTGGATTTCTAATCTATAAATTTCGTAACAAAATTTCGTTTGTACGTATACATGTGTTTGCAATGATGTGTCTATGTAACTGCTTATACTAAATATACCAAATTAAACGGTACCTTTGGAGATACAATGTATTTTCATGTCAATTTTTTTTTAAATCCCCACCCCCCCCCCCCCCCCCCCCCCCCCCCCCCCCCCCCCCCCCCCCCCCCACCACCACCACCACCACCTCAATTCGACTTTCTTTCTTCAGATATCGTTCATCTTTCGCTAGCCCTCGTGCTGATTTGGTACACCCGAAAAGCCTCGCGAGCCACCGTGTAGTTTTGGCGTCACTGTGCAGTTTGCTTGATTCGACCAATTTGCCTCCTACTTTACTTGGATAGCAGTCATCCATGCCGACCTAGATAAGGTCGGCGCACAATATGACGAAGGGAGAAACTGTATGACTCTTGTCCTGGCCGGATTTTTACCTACGATCTACGTACCCAATCGCCTAGCCAGAAATACCCGCAGTTTATACAGCTGCGTCACATCTGCTTTCTTACAAAGATCGTTTCAATGGCGCAGTGATTGTCGGCCCAATACCCTGACATGATCATAGTGACAAGTCGTCTAATGGATGACGTGAATACCTGGATCGCAATGTTCATACATAGAAGTCGTCTATGGTAGTTATACAGCCAGGAGTTTTATAATAGTTGTATAATTTGTATTAATGTTTATTCACTCTTGTTAGCGCGCTAGAAGTGTAACTGTGGCAGGAATCCAGAGAAACCGGAAAAAACCTACTCAGTCCATCAGGTAACTCCATACCATTTCACGTCCGATCGGGGAATCGAACAAAGCTGCTTAGATGAAGTGTTAACACTGTGCCATCCGACCACCCACGCCGGATTCCGGAATTGAATATCAAAGTAATGACAATGTTATTATTATATATTATTTGATATTGGCGTGGATCAAATAAATGTGTTACAATTATAAAATGAAAGACATATTTCTTATAAACTCACGGTTGAAACGGATCATATGAAATAGTTTTTAAGTGTTTGTAACTATTATGCAGTGTGCGCTCATATACTTTTCTTTTAATGCGACCACCAGTCATCTCATACTGTTAGTGGGAGTTCGTCTACGTAGTACATTAACATGACATGTTCACTGTATGTAGTACATGTATACATGGACATGCAATTACATATTATCATGCGTATAAGTATGATGTAGCGTATGCTTTATGCAGAATACAATAAGATTTATTTACTTATGGAATAAGTTACATTTTTTATTGAGACACGTTGTATCTGTAGATAATTAGAGTTACCATGAGTCTCAACAATACAATACAGTTTACCATATGTGCTATGAATATTACATCTATTGTGTGTAACATGTTTATTAATTTACTGACAGGTCATAAGGCCTAACTTTGATAAAGTGAATGCATGATCTACGTATCGGTTAAATTGAGAAGAGCGTGTCCAGAAGAAGAATTTTTCACCACAGGAATGTAACAATAAGTCATTCAGGACTTCGGTCTTGGAAAATCCGCTGATATGCCTTTACAGTCAAAGTCCAAAGGAACGACTTATTGTTGAATTCTAGTAGTAAGGTATGTTAAGGCAGCCAATATTATTATGATAAGAATGAAATTGAAATGTTTTAATATCTAAGTACATTGTAGAATGGTACACGAAAGCTGACATGTATAATCTCTGATGAAAGAAAGGTATTTTTGGTTCACGTCATTTAAGTAACAGTTTCAAACCTTTTTGTGATCATCGTGGTCTATGAGCAACATGAAAAATAAAATATAATTAGATCTATTTCGTTACTATGAAGAAGGTGGTGAGCGAACTGCAACTGAGGTGATGGTATAGCCAATAGCTATCAGCTATTGTTAAAAAAAACACGTCTTAATGGCACGCAGACTACTGATGTGTCAGAGCCCTAAACGTCACCGAGGCCCTGTAAGCCAGAAGTTATCTTCCCCAAATGAACCCTTTAGTGGTTATTGGTAAATAAGTACACAGCCAACAAGGATGGTAGATGTATCGAACCATAAAATAAGGTTTTAGTGAGTAATTTCGTATACAATATACAATATATGACAAAAAATGCCAATGACGTAATATACAGCTCAATTCACGTTAACTTTGAAACAATTAGTATTTTTGCGGTAGTAGCGATAAAGTCATATTGTGCACTCTAATAATATCTTAACTGTTAACCCCTCACTTACTTGCAGACTGGGTGGTTAATCTGTGCTTTGTGCCTGTGAATGATGTCAAGTCCTGTGTAGGAACGTCATGTGCACTATTGGCTTCCAAGTTCCTGAGTGATAGTCAGAATACAGTCTCTCTACATATGCGCATGCTCTATGGCCCCCAAGTCTCGGTCCCACAACCCTTTATCCCCAGTTTTCGTAGTTCTAACACATATGTACTAGATGATTCAGGTCACCAATCACTACACTTCCCCAAACTTTAAGTATCCGGCCTGGATGAAGCTTAATTAGCCCCTCAATGACCTAGGTACTGTATTCAGATTGGTTCACAAGAAGTTAACCTTTCTCCGTGAACTAGAAATCCACCGTTCGATGGACAAGGAGTTCAGATGACACCTGCTATGACACTACTTCCAATAGCGTAACATCATCATTTTATGTAGCATAACCACATCATAACGTCATCAATTGTGATCCACATTTTCAATGATGGCGCGATGAAAAACCTTCACAGCATATCACAATCTGTAACTTGTTCAGGTAAAATAATAAAACATGGACCTATACTTTGAACAGGGATTTTCACATGCTTCTCACATAACCCAGTTCTTGCTATGGGGGGGGGGGGGGGGGGGGGGGGGTAAAAGAACAGGTGACACGCGCTATATGAAGCTATTCAAATAACGAAATTTCATCATTTTACGTTTAGTAGCCATATCGACGTACATTCCAAGGAGCATTGTAGAAGGCGCGATGAAAACCTTTCATAAGAAATCTTACCTGTGCTTGCAAGTACGTGAGACATTAATTAAACAACATGGTTCTGTTCCGCGAACAAGGATATCTCAACCCTCGTGTGAGAGTTTTGCTGGGCAGCACGAGGCTGGCCAATTTCTTACACCCGGGTTGAGATATCCCTGTAAACGGAGCACACCAATGTTAGATTATAGTTATTTCAATTTGATATAGAAGTCACACTCTTCAAAGGAAAAGACACATTTTATGTAAAAGTCAAACTCCGAAAAGAGAAGGACGCATTTGTTATAGAGTTTGCAATCTACAATAGAAAGGTCACTTTTCATTGAGTTCAGACTCTGCAACAGAAAATACACAATAGATATAGAGGCCAAGACAGACACATTTATTGCAGATGTCAAACATTGTCATTGTAGTAGTTAATTTTTCTTCTACACAGAAAAGAATGTAATATGTTAAATAACCGCTCAATATTATTTTAGTTGTTATGTTTGATCATTTCAACTTGATGTGAATTACTAGTAAATTGAGGGGGCAACTATAATATATTTTCGTATATATATATATATATTCGTACGTATAAAGCACCCATGATGATCAGCACGCTTGCGGTTTCATTCCTTAAGGGATTTTGATGAAACTTCACACAATGACGAAGGACTATAAGATCTCGAACAAGTTTGAGATTTTACTGAGTATATTCTACATACTAGTTAAATGGCCATGTTTGTTGCTCGTTCAGAAGTTGAGCAGAAAAGAGACAACTCCTATGTACAAAAAGCACGCGTGCGGATCAATGATTGATGGATTTTGTTTGTCTATGGTTACGGCTTTTCTGCATCCAGAACAAAACGGAATATAGACACGAGTTTGTGTTGTGAACACATTACAACATACCCACTAGTAAATACAAACCAAAGCTGTTCAGTTCATTAATGAAGTTGTGCCATTATTTTGGTGTACTCACCTGCGTAATATCAACTAATACACAACTAGCAACGGTCACAAATGAAATTAGTATGTCCCGAAATATACAGGTATGCAGAACTCCAATCCTTCCCCCACACACTACCATCTGTATATCTAAAAGTTTCACATAATAGAATTTGTCGATGCGCATACCATTCCGAAGTCCTATTAAGTCATTCTAAAGTGTGTTGCGGCAGATGATATATTTTCTAAACATATTACTCCAATTAATTATAGACATACTGCATCCATAGTATGTATGACTTATGTAACACATAAACGTCACTAATTGTCAAACTGGTTATCGCTAGAGGGTCGCTCAGCGAGCTAACCCGCGTATTTGCTTGTTTAAACATTATTCAATAGAGGTCAAATCATCTCACCTGCCTGCACTTTGCTACGGATAGTAGCCGACAGCTTACAGATAAAGCTCTTTTTTGTCCCATAACATTAAGGACATAGTTTGATGTTGTTAATTTACTTCAGAAAACCAGCACATTTGACGGACATTTTGTCGCAATGACGCAGACTAACAATAGCATATGTCTCTGATTGACGGTCATATAATTGGTAAATATCCACTGTTTAACAAGTTACAAGAAAAATCCTATCTCAAAGCAAAGGGGAGTGTTTTGTTTTAATGGGTAAAATTTAAATACTTTTCCGTCAGAATTTATTTCGACGCCCTTTGGTTCACTGTAAACTGTTGTTAATGCGCTGTCGGTCAGATTTTATTTCAGACAGACCATACTTATATTCACATACATATTCATTGAATTTAATTGCTTAAATATATCTTTAAGACGTAAATAACTATCATGATGGCACATGCGAGTAGGGCACAATTTCACTATTTATTTACTTATATTGGCACAGAGATCTAAAATACAATCGTCTATATCTGTGTGATTGACAGTGGGAGACGCACACTTTAATTCAAAAATAACACAAAACTACTGAAATTAACATTATAACAACTCAACTCATGAAATATAAATCGCTACGTGTATGGAGAAATTTTCCAAAAACTGAAACGAGGAATATTGGTATATACACCCTTCCTAGTAACACAAACGTACTCACACACACGTATAAATGAAGTTCATATGTGATAATTATGTAAAGGCAATTATGAAAAGATATTTACTTTGTTTGTATATGATATATAAACTATATGGTATGACATAATAGGTTTGTTACGTAACAATGACTTAAGTTAAATGTATCTTTAATTATGAATTATTATTTTTCTTAAAATATGTATTATTATTTATCTTTAATGATCTTCATCATATATAAGGGTAGCATGTTTAGGTATTGAGAAGGTATATATTGCGGACCGACCAAATAACCTGTGACGTTCTGAGATGTGTATTAGAGGTTATGAATGCTTCGGGGAATTAAGTAATTAATAATTGATTGACCATTCAGGGCGATAGCGATCTTTCAAGTGCCCAATGTCGCCAATAAAAGTGATCATTGGTCATTAGATCTGGCTAGGAGGTTATAGCAACTTGACCCTACCCGAAATATCCCAAAATGACGCAAAATAACAATGTGATGTAATTTCTAATTGAATCCATTGACACGAGTCCATGGTACGGATAAATACTACCTGGAAAAAGGTGTACGATAGTGTTGGGAGAGTGACCGTCCAGTTAACATCGCCGTGAACATTAGACCCTAAAACTTGTTACCTAGAAATATTTCATAACTTTTTGTCTAATCGATTTTCTACCAATTAAGGAACGGGCAGTTATTGCTGTTGATGTCTCCATGATGGTTGTACTAGTCTGTAAGAACATTGACATATACCTGTGAAATCATGATCTACCTGGTATAAATAGATATATTTGGAACTGGAACCGTGAATAAACTCTTTCCTTTAAACATATATAGACACATGGATAAATAAACAATGTAACAAGTGTGGAAAATATAGACACGTTGCAAAAACGAATGTAGGACAAGGTCATGAAGACAGGCTTATGCTTATCACGAAATGAAATTTTATCACAACCGATGGTAAGACCTAGATTACAATGTTGTGGATGGTCACATATAAGATATAACTGTTACAAGTTAAAAGATAACATTCGGAAAAGCTAAGTAACTCCTGTCATGTCAAGGCCGAAATCAGAAGTAAGACAGAGAAGAGGCGTAAATTGACAATTAATTTGACAGGAAATCCAGTAAAAATCAAGAAACAAAAATGTTGGGCTCTTGTTGATTCTGGAGCGGAAGTATCACTTCGTTTTAGAAAAAAATACCAGATGTTCAAGGATCCTCTTAAGCTGACCAAAACAAAGATTAGATAGAATATGTAAATGGTTAGTCTTTGACCATTGACGTGGCCACAGCTCTTAATTCGAAGTTGGGAATAAGACTCTGACACATAAGATTATCGCTATTACTGACATGAACAGAAACTTCATTTTGGGTAGAGATTGGTAACAAGACAATGGTGATCGATTGTACATTGATTTATGCTGTTTACGGTTACGGTTAGAAGAAGACATCAATATTATCTCACTTGTTAGGAATCACAAGAAAGTAATGTTAAAGCTATAAACACCTACTATATGTGAGAGTTAAGTTAAGAATAGAGAATATCTCTAACACTAATCGCTATAGATACAGGTACGTGTATGAGGAACAATGCTTAATGGTCTCGAACTATTTAGCCAGAAATAAAAACAAACTTAGACTTCAAGTTGTAATTATAAATAATACCAATAAAAACAAATAAGCTTAGGAAGGGATAGGTAAGGTTTGGGGTATACATGGGCAAAATGTAGTGTCTACCGATCATGCCAGTAGAACGAAGAATGTCAGAAGTGCTGAGTCAGTAGATATTACAAATAAACTTGAGGAACCATCAGATCACCGACAGGCCATTGCCAACACGGTCTCAAAGAATCAAAGACTTTTTTGCTCAAACTTATCCTGATTTTGGCAACACAAAAACTTCGAAATGAAAATCCAATACAGGAACACACTACCCGACCAACCATGGCTAGTCGTCATTATCCCGATGTTAATTAAATCTATAGTATATTCTTGTAATTGTGTTCAACTGTCTGAATTATACACAACCATGACAACAGGAAAACCCCGAGGTCGGTCTATTTATAGCTTTAAGCATTTCACTGATATCGATTATTTCCGTTTTGTTAAGTGTGTTTGTAAGGTTTTCTTGTATTAGGTCTCGTTTCAATGACAATTGAGTTGTACGTCAAATCAACGCAATTTGTAATGAAAATTTCAAATATCATTGTATGTAATAATTAAGTATATTTTGAAGATTTTTTATGACAAAAAGACACTATATTTAATAAATTTCAAAGACAAATTAATTCAGCGAACACACTAGGCATAAATCTTTATATGTTCCAGAATTCAAGAGACAGGAGTTCGTGTCACAATGATTCACTTTACTTCATGCAATCATTTATCCTGGACACAGGTTTGTGTCCTGTTTAAGAGCAATATTTCAGGAAGAGACCTTTTTGCAATCATGGTTTGACATATTGAATAACAATGACAAGTTATGTACTTATAGGCAGTTTAAAAGTATGTTTTGTCAAGAAGATTATCTTTTTCAAAACATGAACAGGTATTGTATTAGCGCGTTTCAGAAGTGGTTACCATCATCTTGCGATTGAAACAGGTAGATGGAATGGTTACTCCTAGAAATGACAGACTTTGCATATACTGTCTAAATGTTTGTAGGAGATCGATACTTGAAGAAGAGATACATTTTGTGTGCTTCTGTTCGTTGCATGATGAGCTCAGAAATGAGTAATTTTCTATCTTAGTGAGTGATGTACGGTGTTGTAGATCTTTTTGTACTTTTTTGATACGAGCATTTAAAGCTCGTGAAGACTATGTCCGAAATCCAATGAATTGATTATATATGCATTTGTGAGAGTTATGCTACTTACTTCTAATTATATTACAAGGGATCCATCTGAACTCACTAATATATCTATGGGCAGTTTCTATTGTCCTAAGTGAACTATATATACACACATTATTTTTGAGCATATTTCCTTTTATGAAACTCTCAGAAATGTGTTGTGTTTAGTATTATTATATGATGCATCTAATTTTGAGCAAACGTTAAATATATTTCATACACGATAAGTTTTGCACTCTGATAAATGTATTATCTATGCTCAATGCGTGGGAGTTATCTTGATAATTTGACGTTTTGTGTACATTATGCTGTAATGTGCGATGTATATTAATTATATGAATCAATTCATGTTACTTTTCTTATGCTTATTAATTTGTATATTTATGATTAGTTAAATAATGATTACTGTTTTCCATTTGGAACTACTTATATTTATATTTGTATTTACATGTACTGTTGGCTGGAGGCCTTTGATACTGAAATAAATGAAACTTGAAACTTGATTTCAGGAAAATGGACGACCATGTAGATCTAGATGTATCTGGACCTGGTCACAGGGACTTGGTTTCGGTATTTTGAGAAACACATGACATTAGTAAATAACAACATCACCATTAATTAGGTATTAATGTCAAGAGAACTTTACAACCCGCACCTACACATCTATCTCTCATTGTAGTGATATTGTACATGGAAGTTCTTTTTGTAAACCCCTGGATTTTTTAGGATGTCTGTAGTCTTGTTTTGAACTTTGGTAACATTTTGCAGTAACATTTGTCGCAACTTCAAATTATGTTTCTGACAAAGTGAAATGCTGTGTCATCGGATTATTGTGACCTTAACCTAAAGGTCAAAGGTCAAATAAGTGCAAATACCTTTCTCATCACTGATGAAGGCTGGGGCATTGCTCCGCCCTCTGATCATTGCAAATTGACCTGAATGTCAGAGGTCAAATACAGTGTAATTTTCCAAATTCGATCCTTCACAAACCCGACCACTCTTAAATTTTGAAGATACCGTGACGAAACTTGCAGTACAAGTATATTTGCATTATCTTAAGCCTATGTGCAATGCATTTCCGTAAGGTCACCCTATTCTCAAGGCCAAAGTACAGATTTTTCTTATGATTTCTCAGCTGTCCATAACATTTAAACCATTTAAGGTATATGTAATGGAAGTTCTTGTATACCGTTATCACCCCTCTGACGAAATGCAGTACTGTGTCACTAGATCAATTCAAAAAATGACCTAGGTGAGAGCGATGGCATACAATTAATTCGTAAATATTTGCTTGCTAAGTACAGACGTGATCAATCTTGATCTGAAATCTACAGTCATCCTATACTCTTCTTACTCATTTATGTACACCCTGAAAGAGTAAAAATCAGTTATAAGCAATTATATTCTTGATATGGTTTGGATTTTTTAATCTCTTTAGTTTACAAAGATTAGCTACCGCATGCTTAGCTTTTAAATTGGCTTTTATCTATGGGCCACTATTATCCTAAAACGGTACTTCGTCAATGAGTTTTGTAACAGTACCAACAATTTTAAAACTGAGGATTCGAAAAACAAGATGGTCGACATGCAGTCATGTTAGACAGGTTTTAAAAGGTTGTCATCAATGACTATTTCTCATGATGTAATGGGTGGGTCTGAAAATAAATGGCTGAAAGACATCAAATACAACCATCGTTGAATTTACTACATGAAATATTCTTTAAAAAAAAATCAAAATTAATCAAAGTACCTTCTTCCATTCCCCTAGTTATCCATGTGTAATTTTGAGATTGATTGTGAAAAACAAATAAGCCAGGTGGCCATCTCAAATTTTGACATACTGAGAACTGCATATAGATCTTTTTCCTATTTCATGTAAATGGCTCACTTATCTAATGTTGTGTATGTTCTATTTTGAGCACGCTTGGAAATAAAGAAATAGGATGCCTGTTAAATAATATATTGTCCTTATTGGTTTATCAAGACTTACTGGATATAAGCATCTTAGATGGATACTTTCATGAAGAAACATGATTTGTAAAATATTGTGTATTATTGATTCTTGTAGGTCTGACATTATTTGCCAAGTCCCAGACAGACGCCTAGCTAGCTTCATCATCTTAGAAGAATGAGGCAGGATCCCTCGTACCTGACCTACCCTACTACTCCCTCGAAGATATCGGCTAGCGTAAGACAATGGACACAAGGATCTGGATGACCTATAAAAATGGAGTTTACGATGTTACAGAATTTGTGGCAAACCACCCTGGCGGGAGTAAGATCCTGCTGGCAGCCGGTGGGGCCATGGACCTGTTCTGGAGCATGCCTCTCATCCTCTGTGTGTGAGATGCGTGTGTATTTTGGGAGGTTGCGTTATCAGTGTTTGATTTTGTTCTGCCTTGTTTTAACGTCCTATCAACAGCCTTGGTTATTCAAGGACAGCCTCCCCTGCGTGCGTGATGCGTGATGCGTGATGCGTGAGTGCATGTGTATTTTGGGAGACTGCAGTACCAGGTGTAGATAGGAATGGAAGGTTTCAGTTGAGCAGTTATGGTGTTCTTTTTCTCATTCATTCTAGGAAAGCGATAGGTCTTATGGTCATTTTGATAGTACCAGAAGAAATACTTCACTGATTTTTTTAAATTCCAAAATTAATCTTATAGCCTGATTTGGGAGATTAATTACATTAAACGAGGAGTTTCAAGAATTTGTAGATATGTATTATTTTATCTATATTGGACCTCAAAATATCTATATTAACGGTTTATCCAAATTTATCTATACGACTCAATCTAAGCACGACTTTGGGTTTAATCTGTAAATGACAGTTTAAGATTTGTCTGTTTTGTTTACTATTACAGTGTGATAAAGGTACCTCAGTTTATGTTTTTTTCCTGTTGTAAATATATTTATATGTAATCTAGTAAATATTTGGTTTGAACATCTTAGTAACTCTAAGGGTCTGTCTTAGGCATGCCCTATTCTGTTTTAACATCATTAACACTCACTGATTTTACTAATTGATATACCAGGAAGTTTGACGTTAAAGCTTTTTTTTTTCATTTTAATCTTGTAGTTTGATTTATATGGTTAACATCAACTTTAATTTTATATCTATAGATTGATGGTTTGGAATTTATAATTCGACTTTGACCTATATGCTTGACCTCTTTGACTTGACATTTATAATTTGATCTATTTGGTATTAACTGTTTGAACTGTATTATTTGACCTTTATCATTTTACATGTCTAATGTGATCTTTGTGGCTTGACATGTATGATATGACCTCTGTAGTTTGACCTTTATAATTTGACCTCTGTAGTTTAATCTGTACAATGTGACCTCTCTGATTTGACCTGTATGGTTTGACCTCTCTGGTTTGACCTGTATGGTTTGATCGCTATGTCTAACCTTTACGGATTTATTTTTGGGGTTTTCTTTTGATGTATATGTCAGACGTTACCACCAATGTATTTTTTCTTTGTTGCTTTTCTTCTCTCCTAGGACTTGAACTCTAACCTTGAACCCTTAGATTCCAGTTTCCATCAACGTTGCCTGTCGCTTCCCATAGTTCCCATGCATATGTCTTGTATAATGGCTGGTCTGGGTGTTTCAGCTCAGAAAATGCCACGCCTTTCCTCCGTCAGTTATCATGTGAAATCTGACGATGCCACGACCAACCTTCGCTCCATATTAGGCAAATAACTCTTTTATTATGATATGCTTAAAAAAATTAAAAAAGGTAAAGATTAACTATAATCGGTATATTCAATATTAAGTACTGTATATAGGCTTCATATTATTATTTTTTTAAATGGATTCGAGATTATAAATTTCCGGATTTTCCGAAAGTTGGTTTACATCGGAAATTAAGTTTTGCCTGCAGACAAGATATGATAGCAGATACTTGATAAAATATAATATTAAAAAAATAAAGATTTCTTAGCGTAACCAGGTTTTCGCTGGTCTATAAAAAAAGGGGGGGGGGGGGGAAAGTCACTTATCCTTCACAGCTGTATTAAAATTGCAAATGTTGTATGGATTACAAATATATATACTTTATTATAAGTAAGATGGCTATGTTTACATACCTTAAACATATGCCGTATTTTTCAGAATTGGACATTTGATCAATCTTTAACATCAGCTCCTGAAACAGAACTTCGTAAAATCAGTTTTCTGTATACTGTTCATTGTTTAAAAACATTATATCATAAGCCTATAATGTAAAAAAAAAATCACGGCATCATTTTAACGTTGCTTTCGATTGGCTGATACAATGACTAACTAATTTCTAAGAGAGAAAAAAACATAATTTAGTCCATCAATAAACGTAGATTTACATATTCAAAGGATGGCTCGTCTAGGTGTTTCAGCTCTGCAGAATGCCAATTCTTTCCTCCGTCAGTTGTCAGGTCGACTCTGACGATGTCACGACGACCTCCGCTCCATACATACCATTTGGCTGCCATTTCATTCAAACCATCTTATAGACTTGTGCCTTTACCTGGCTCATAGATGACGCTGCTAACATGAAGAGTTCATGAATGGCAGGCACTTTGTTGACATTAACATTATGCCAGTCGACGGACTTTTTGACAGTGTTATTTTGTACAACTGTTTTACCTGTCTTGGTCAAACAATTCCGGGAAGAAAAATTCATACGCCGTGCTAGTTCAATCAGAATAGACGCTTTAAAAGTTGAACCCCAACGTTGGTCCATGATCCAAGTCATCAAACATAATGTATATGTCCATT
The DNA here is from genome assembly GCF_902652985.1 of Pecten maximus. Lineage (NCBI taxonomy): Eukaryota > Metazoa > Mollusca > Bivalvia > Pectinida > Pectinidae > Pecten > Pecten maximus. The sequence goes on along the minus strand of NC_047027.1, from coordinate 26,619,743 downwards.
CCAGAATATAAAAAATCGAGACATATTCCGGACCATTCTGCATTACACCACTGCAGATGCACCACAGTTAAAACACTTCACTTGTTTGATTCTCATCGTTTCGCTACGACGATTACCAGCACATTTTTTACGCTTGCTGACATCTTCTAGAGAAAAGATACCCTGCCTCACGCTCTTCATATGATGACGCTAGGTGGGCGTCTATCTGAAACTTGGCGAATAACGGCTTAAAACAATCAGTAATAAATTGTTTTTTCAATCATGTTCCTTCAGAAAACAGTTTTAGTCCCATCACAATGATCTTTTCCTAGCAGATTCCATCCCGTACATCAAGATGAGCTTAATAGTATACTGGCTATAGCTGAAGCAATACATGTCCTCAACTGGCCCCTGCTAAATAGTAATAGTAATTGACGGCGTTGACCTTAACCCAGAAACCCTGAAACTCTAACTTGATTTGTAAGTACTCATACTGAAGTACATACCAACTAGCTGAGAAACGTATTGGAAACTGATTGGACGGAGGGCGGTCGGACGGAGAGACACCGGCAGTGTTCAGGGGCTCGTTGGCATTGTACATAGGGTTTAAGATCCTGAACATCGACACTGTACAGGGGGTTTGTGACCAAGAACATTGGCATTGTACAGGGATTTGAGACCTAGAACATTGACATTGTACAGGGATTTGTGACCTAGACCATTGACATCGTACAGAGGTTTGTGACCCAAAAGATTGCCATTGTACAGAGGTTTGTGACCTAGAACATTGACATTGAACAGGGGTTGTGACCTAGAACATTGACATTGTACAGGGTTTTGTGACCTAGAACATTGACATTGTACAGGGGTTTGTGACTCAGAACATTGACATTGTACAGGGTTTTGTGTCCCAGAACATTGACATTGTACAGGGATTTGTGACCTAGAACATTGACATTGTACAGGTTGTGACATAGAACATTGACATTGTACAGAGGTTTGTGACCTAGAACATTGGCATTGTACAGGGATTTGTGACCTAGAACATTAACATTGCACAGGGTTCTGTGACCTAGAACATTGACATTGTACAGGGATTTGTGACCCAGAACATTGACATTGTACAGGGATTTGTGACCCAGAACATTGACATTGTACAGGGGTTTGTGACCCAGAACATTGACATTGTACAGGGGTTTGTGACATAGAACATTGACATTGTACTGGGGTTTGTGACTCAGAACATTGACATTGTACTGGGGTTTGTGACTCAGAACATTGACATTGTACAGGGATTTGTGACATAGAACATTGACATTGTACAGGGATTTGTGACCCAGAACATTGACATTGTACAGGGATTTGTGACTCAGAACATTGATATTGTACAGGGATTTGTGACATAGAACATTGACATTGTACAGGGATTTGTGACATAGAACATTGACATTGTACAGAGGTTTGTGACATAGAACATTGACATTGTACAGGGATTTGTGACCTAGAATATTGACATTGTACAGGGATTTGTGACTCAGAACATTGACATTGTACAGGGATTTGTGACCTAGAACATTGACATTGTACAGGGATTTGTGACCCAGAACATTGACATTGTACAGGGATTTGTGACCCAGAACATTGACATTGTACAGGGATTTGTGACCTAGAGCATTGATATTGTACAGGGTTTTGTGACCCAGAACATTGACATTGTACAGGGATTTGTGACCCAGAACATTGACATTGTACAGGTTGTGACATAGAACATTTACATTGTACAGAGGTTTGTGACCTAGAACATTGGCATTGTACAGGGATTTGCGACCCAGAATATTGACATTGTACAGGGATTTGTGACCCAGAACATTGACATTTTACAGGGATTTGTGACATAGAACATTGACATTGTACAAGGATTTGTGACCCAGAATATTGACATTGTACAGGGGTTTGTGCCATAGAACATTGACATTGTACAAGGATTTGTGACCCAGAACATTGACATTGTACATGGATTTGTGACCTAGAACATTGACATTGTACAGGGATTTGTGACCCAGAACATTGACATTGTACAGGGATTTGTGACCTAAAACATTGACATTGTACAGGGTTTGTGACCTAGAACATTGACATTGTACAGGGGTTTGTGACATGTAATACGGAAGAGCATTAGGGCCATGAAACAAAAAAAATAAATTTATTTTTTCATGTTAATAACTCGAAATTTCGACTTACTAACTCGAAATTTCAAGATAATAACTCGAAATTTCGACTTAATAACTCGAAATTTCGAGATAATAACTCGAAATTTCGACTTAATAACTCGAAATTTCGAGATAATAATTTTAGTTATGGAGATTGGTAATGCACTAGATTTAGTGAAAAAACATGTGTCTCTTAATGTCACACTACTGTAAATATCACGTTTTTGTCTGACAAATAGGACATGATATTAAGAGGAATGCACTGTATCTATATGTATATATAGTTGAAAAATATAAATTCAACATGACAACTGTTGTGTTTTGTTAACGTTTTCAGGCCTAATGGCCATCTTCAGGCGATTCATTTATTCAACGTCTAGGTTACCACATTATGACGTGTATATACAGGTACATGTGTGACCATCTTTCAACTTTAATGAAGTTTTAAGCAGAATTGTTAAATTCATTTAATCAAAGTCTTCGATAGCATATGTACTTGTAATTCCGTAATTTGTCAGAGACTGAAAACATAGATGAAAGGCCCCTCCTTATAGTCATTATTACCTCCACTATCAATTTACTATAAACCTTCTTAGTTCTTGGCCCCTTTTAAGTGGCCTCCCACATACATATATATACACAAGAATGGGAAATCAACTTCATCTTCTCTATCAGTTTAGGTCAGGATGATTTATAGCCAATTCGTCTTAATAACCAAAAGTAAAATTAGTTTGCTTTCGTGGGATGCCCCTTTAAGTGAATATGATAGATTGTGTTGAATATACTTATGATTAACATAGAAACACAAATTCTGATGAGGGGGTTATACTCTACATACATTTAAATATATTAAGCAGCATTTATATTGTTTTAATAAACCACATTGTCCAGAGGCTGTACTAATGTATTCAGAAAGTTTTGTGTTGTATATTTTAATAACTAAATTTTGTCAACATTGGTTTTAATATAAATGCATTATTATTTGTTCGTTTAATCTGACGATTGAAAGTGTAGAATTATAAAGAACTGAAAACTGATTTTGAAAAATTTAAAATTTGGTTGTAATTGATTAAAGTTAGAAAAGTGCGAAAGCACTTTATTGGAACATGTTCTTAATGGATGTTTTACGATGAAGTGTAGACAATTTCAATAAAATAGCAATATTGTTAAAATCGTCTAGTTTGTATTATTTGCAAACATAAAACATGCAGGAATTTTCATATCATGACAAGTCGGGATGGACCAAATTATTTTTTTATTATTATTTGGTGAGTTTTATTGGCAGAGTGTCAGGGCCTGATATGGATGAAAAATCTCCATCATAAGCCGGATAATACGGTTAATAGATGAGAGTTTGATTCGAAACAAGATGACACTGAATAAACCAGAAATGATAAAGTGAAATATGGATTTTGAAGAAATTTATAGAGAATTGATCAATTTTAACATCCGTTCTTGAAACAGAACTCTAATAAATCTTCTTTCTGTATATTGTTCATTGTCTAAGATAATTATATCATCAGTCCAAAACATCACGTTTGTAACGTTGCTTTTGATTGGCTAATACAGCGGAGTAATAATATCTGAATGAGAGAAAAACATAATGTAGTCCATCAATGAACATGGATTTCCACAGAGATTGTGTAGTAAAAAGGATACCAATTCATATTTTCGACTGAGATCGTGATGTCGGCAGTAAAACCTCGCCATGGTCACCATCAATATGCATATCCCGAGACCTTGTGCTGCTATATGTTCTCATTCAGCATTAGACATCTATCTCGGAAATCGTGACAATGTGAACAAGTCCTAGATCATCGAATCAAATGGGACATGTAAACACCGTGGGTAGGGGATGCTGGGATGTTGCTATCTAGAAAGGGAAAATTAACAATTGGTAAATTGAAATCATAGCGCTTATCTAATAGCTTAGTTGATATTCAAGTTCTACAGAGTAAATATGACCGGCAATGTCAATAAAGATTGCGCTATATAAAGATAGCACATCGTCAATATACCTATTGATGAAATTGAAGGCCTTTTCAAGGTCTCTGTAATCTGGTCAGATGCTGATTATATAGCAGAGCTTAACATAGTAGGAGGGGCATAGTTTGTTCCCATATTTCAATATGTTTGAATATCTGGTCAACAAACTCAACAAAGATGATTTCGATCATAAAGTCAATAATTTCATCTTCGGTGTAAAGAACCCTAGTCTTATGTTTAACGATATATATCCTCCCAAATAGTTTACAACCATGTACGTATATCCTTATGAATTTTAAGTTATTTAGGATACATACTAGTTTTTTTTTTAATTTTTATCATTCATTTTAAAACTACCAGTAGTTGTTTGTTATCTCTTCGACACTATTGTAAGCTTTTATATATGTTTTAAAGAGATAAATACATCGCCAAATACCCAAGCTATTTCAAAGTTTTCTGCAAGTTCAATAAATCCATATACTATTGTCCAATAAATGGAAGCGAAGTCATGAAGTTCGGTTTGTTTGGTTTGTTTTTGTTTAACGCCCCATTAACAGCCAGGGTCATTTAAGGACGTGCCAGGTTTTGGAGGTGGAGGAAAGTCGGAGTACCCGGAGAAAAACCACCGGCCTACGGTCAGTACCTGGCAACTGCCCCACGTAGGTTTCGAAAAGTGAGTCGTATGTCCCTATTAACATAACACTATTGTCTAGGTAAGGTAAATATTGATTCGTATTCCTATGTTCTTAGCTATTTAACGAAACAAACGAGAAAATTCCAGTCTGTGAACGAAACCGTTATAGTCTAGACGCTTAACAAGGTAGCCAGGTAAAGATTCCAAAGGTGAACACCTCCACTTATGGGAAGATATCGTTTCCATTGATGGCCTCTCAGTTGTGGAACAGCTTGCTGAATCAGCTAAGATTAGCTGCGAATTACGAGTCCGCATCTTTGATGTCGAGGTCTGTTCAATTGCCACCTGTACTCTCACTATGTTGTGCAAGTTGTTCCCTTTTGGAGTCCTTCACCAGCTTCCTCATTAAATAACAGTGCAATGTATATACTGTATGTCTGGTAATTTTCGCCCCCGTTAAATTTTTCCCATTTTCGCCCTTTGATGATAGGGCGAATTTAAGATGACAGCGAAAATTTCCAGATCAATTGCAGGATTTACAATTATCGTATATAGGCTAATTGTAGTCGGATCCAAAACATACCCTCGTTCTTTTCAAGTGTGTTTTATTCTATACAATTATAAGCAACACGTGTTATATATTAACACTAAATTTATAAAATAATGTATTTTTTTTTATTCAAATCTATACATGTGAGATAAAATCTAGATCTAAATCTAGACCTAGTAATTTTGCAATATCACGTTGAGTTAAATCGATAATATGGGCTAAGCCAGCGTACTAGATTCAGTATATTTGATTTAAAAAAAAAAAACAATTTTAAAATGATGCACACAAAATAACATTAAATTTTTGCCATTGTGAAGACTTATTTTCTGAGTTCACAGTCGCTTGTGGCTTTCATCGATGGCAAATGAACAAGAGAAAAGACCGTCAGTAATTAGTCACGGCACCGTAAACTTACCACTCATCATGTTTGCTTAAAATTGACCATGCATACCTGATACTGTAATTGTAAAAGTAGTTTAGGGCGAAATTAAAATGGAACTTTTGTGTTGCTCAAGGGCGAAAATAACCTGGGGCGAAAAATACCAGATATACAGTATAAGTGTAAACTTTGATTGTTTGCTATGTTAGCATATTATGTACATCAGACTTTGTTAGTATCTTAATTTATTTTTTAGCCACAAAAGTCCATTATTAAAATATTGCTTTAATGTTATTATGAAAATGTGTTATTTCTCTGTATATATCTTTTTAAATTTGTTACAATTCATTCGTGTACTGCGATCATGTTCTTTTAATTACGTTTGTTGAAAGAATAACTACAACGCTTATGTTACAATATTATCCAAATGTAATACGTCAGTAATTACAGTAATGACGTTTAATAGTTCATTGACCTTTAACCTTTCGACTGGTCAAAATAAACATATACAACTCATTATACAATATAGATTGAGAAAATGTGTCATGGTAGTCCATATATATCTTAGAGGATGGACAATTTGGACACAAGATCTTAGCGGCAGCGATGAGAAATTTAGACAGGTTGTTTATTTTTTTTTATGTTAAATTGTAACTTGACGATCTACATACATGTGGATGATCGTATTCTATAATATTTGCATTTTCTGTATCAATTTCAGTAACCCGATATCTTTGTAAAATGAACAAACAAAAATGAAATGTGATTCGTCTTAGGAGCATGGGAGCTTTGGAATTAAAGGGAATCGATGAGGGACAAAAAGAGATCCACTAAATAAATTAGTAACTATTTAGGAGAATTTAATGGAATGTTATTTTGAACATAATTTGTTTTTAAAGAACATTTTTCAATTCTTTCATACCTTATTCTAACTGAAGGAACACAATCGTTTTTTGATCATTTTGGGGCATGAATGGCGATTTAACTTTCCAACCTGGAACTATTCTATCAGAATAGATTGTTCCTTTGGACTTTGTTGGACACTTTAATTAAGCTAGTGTACAATGTCAATTCTAAGTTCTTTTTCTTTCACTGATTTGACATCTCGCTCTTACTGTTGAACTTTCCTTATTGTTTGTTTATGGCTATTTTAACTGTAACTATTTTGTTCACTTTATTCGAATCAGTTTCTCTCAATTTGTCCCATTTTCTGAATATGTTGGTTGAGCGAACTCCATGTACCGCCATTCGCATCCTTCTAACGCCTCACATGTTGAATAAGTCATTGTTCATATACAGGTAAGTCCAGGTAAGACTACAAGAGTGCGACAAATCGTTGTGATTGTTTACGCTTCACTACAGAGACACAGTCAAATCGCGTGTATAACATCTTTATATCTATTTATAGCAACAAGGATTGTATTGATGAACAAATGTGTATTCCAAACCATCTTTACCAGTGTTCAGATTTCACAACAGTCATATCATTGTAATGCAAAACATTTCCGATAAAGACTACACTCAAATGTTCAATATTCATCTCGTCTGTTCAACAGTATTTGTCCATCTCTATCAGACCAAAAATGTACGAGTCAGTTTTCCTTGGCGTCGCCATTGTCTGACCCCCTTCGCTTCCTTCCTGTGTCGGTTTGTGTTTCTCGGGAAACTGATTTATATCTTTAGGAACTAGAAATGTATATTTGTATAATGTTGTATAATTTGGTTATACAATGTCAAGGTTACAGGTCGTTCAATTGAATTCGTTACATTTGTTCTGTCAACCTTCCTTAATGCGAACTCGGATAACTCGAAGACGCCATTTAACTCGAAGTATTACTCTAGTCCCGGCAAAAATCCTCCTTTTTCTTAATAATAAAAACTCGAATATTTCGAAAAATCGGTTATCCTGAAGTAAAATGCTGGTCCTCATATTACAACTCCTTTGAAAAAATATTTTGATGTTCGTCCAAACTCTCCTAATTCCTGAGATTGGCCTATTCCTGTCTATCCTCTGGGCCGGCGTTATCATGTATTATCTTCACAGAATAACCGAGGGAGTTGGACGTTTCTTACACGGGACGCATCTTTTACATTAACTTTCTCTTTCAACGGACTAAATATTAATGATGATTGGTTAGAATTGTCCCAGTGCATCGACACGCCACTTATGTAACACAACCAGTAAAACTCTCTAAATAGGTACCAATCGATTGAAGAGTTCCTATCACCAACCTGCCGCCATCATGTATTACTTCTTAGCCAATCGAAGTCGTTGTTTATAGAATTTATGGTGACAGGGGTAACGATCAGCAGATACACCCAAGGATTACTTCGTGAGACAAGACCCAGCAATAGGTGGAGTCGTGTAGGTGATATACCAGTAACTAAGAACCTCTTACTATTACTGAGGGATTGTCATTATGACAATACATGTGAATGCCAAGTAGAAAATGGTAATAGTTTAAGTCTTTGTTTACTCAAGGACAAATTTGGACGACAGACATGAAAATTCCATGTTTAATTTTGATTTTTACAATCGTTGACGCTGAACATCACCTGTTCTCCAGAGTACAGCGTGTAGCCGATACAGACCACAGTGTGTATACACTTAGTTCAAACACAGCTTCGAACCATGCAGTTTGTGCGAAGAATTGCAAAAGTGAGGACTGTCTCTCATTCTCGTACACGGCGGCTGACAAAAAGTGTGAAACTTACTCCCGCTCGATTGGAGGGAAGACGGAAGTTGGCGTATCCATGTCAACCATTTTCTTCGCTAAAGGTAAGCCATCTTGTTAGATACTTGAAAATAAATTAAAAGGGACTTTCAAAAGAAAACACAATGAAAAATTCTCGGGCGGACTGAATAATCCCCAGAATACCAAATTGTTTGCATGTTATCTTTTGATCTTTTATCTACAGATATAATTATATGTTAAGTATTAAGACAAACTCCCAATTATCTCTTATACTCATGTTAAAAAGCTACATATGTGGAGACTTGTGTTACAATATTAGTTGACTGATAATCATATATAATTATGGTAGCTGATAACGGGGATCTCGCCTTGCAGTGTTGTCAACGTTTCCTCTTGTCCTCTTGTCGCATGGTTTGTCGTCTTGTTTCTAACTTGTAGCCTTAACGCGATTTAAAAACGCGACAAGATGTCCTTCTATTTATTTTGACAATCAGCTACAACAATTAATGTAGGTATGAGGGTTTTGTCAAATGTTCAAAACGCTCGAAAAGAAACGAATCATGTAAAATTGTCAGTGCTTCGCAATTCCATGTGCGAGTTGTTTTGTTTTTTTTCAGTTTTGTTTTTAATCAGAACTATATCTACGAACTTATGGAATATTCTATATATCAGTCTTATTGGTTTTCCTTGATTGAATATGATTTTTTCATTTAAAATATGCAACGATATTTTATTCCATTTTTACCAGTGAAATATCGAAAATTGTTCATTCTTTTAAAGTGATACTTTTCACTAGTGAAATATATCACTTTGTTCTACTCTATTTTTACTAGTGAAAAATATCACTTTTTTCTGGTATGACCAATCAAATCACTGCTTTCAAACGACAATGGGAAAATTAAAAGCTGGCCCGTTATATTTTTTCTATAAAGATGTAATACACAGAATATCTAACAGTATGAAGTAATACAAAATATATTCTCGTGTAGCTAATATATTGATATTTTTCACTCGTGCTGCCGCTCGTAAAAAATATCAAAATATTTGCCAAACTCGTGAAATATATTTGTCATTACTTAAGACACTGTTAAATATTCTTTTTGTATTTTATTTTTTAGAAAAGTGTTAACGTCAACTGAAGCGACAATTAAACAATAGATGTATTTTGATGCATTCAATTTTAAGCACATAACCGTATAAAAACATATTAACTTATTGATAAATTGGCGCAACCATGATGCTTGAAACGAAGACAATGTGCAGAATCTATGATAAGCACAGTCATTCCTTAGCGAAATGTTAACCGCACTATGGATGATTTATGACAAAATGTAATTAGCAATAAATGTAAATAGCGATTTTAAAAACAAATAATCGTTATATTTTAGGATACACTGATACGGAAAACTGTCGTATTCATCCTGATAACTATATAACGTCAAGTATGAATGACTTAGTGGTAACAACTTGCCTTTAACCTAGGCGCTTCCGTTCGGGCCAACAAGAGTGATTAATAAAAGTTACTTTAACTTATATACAGTGATTAACCTATATATATCGTCAATATGATGATGAATTCGTGAAGTAAACA